>NC_058088.1:63210611-63324770 GCF_014858855.1 Bufo gargarizans | reverse complement strand
AACAAAAAAATGCTGATAATATGTCTTTCCTTTCAAATGAAGAGAAATGTCTCATTAAATGTGCAGTAGTGAGTAATGTCCGGACTCAGAAGGGACTTTAAAAGGAGCAGGTTCCCAAAATGACTTTTTCGTCGGTTATAGATAAAGTGCTGTATGCTCTAAGTTAGCAATAAGTCTTACCTTAACCCAGATGGTTTTCAAGGTAAAGGTGAATGCCGTATACCTGATTATGTACTGTCTTATCTTGTATGTCTCGGCAGACGCTGAGGTAGCGTGGTCTGTGGCGTACTCCTGGTTTAGTCCACAGCAAGGTATCGTAAAGGCTGGTGGCTGGACTATTCGTATCCCAGAATGCCGCGTCTCACGTGATGTGTGACGTACATCTAGTCCGTGACTGTGTCCAGGTATCGCGATAACTGTGATCGGTAAATTCTTCTATGAAGGAATTTTCTTGCTGGAGCGCTCCAATTTTTGAAGAAAAAAGTCACAGACTTTGTGTCATCTGTAGAAAGGCCTTTAGATGAGATGGGAGCTATCAGCTGGTTACGCCAAACGCGTTTCGGGGACCTCTTCCCCTTCTTCAGTGGCAGCCAGAAGGAAGGGGAAGAGGTCCCCGAAACGCATTTGGCGTAAACAGCTGATAGCTCCCATCTCATCTAAAGGCCTTTCTACAGATGACACAAAGTCTGTGACTTTTTTCTTCAAAAATTGGAGCGCTCCAGCAAGAAAATTCCTTCATAGAAGAATTTACCGATCACAGTTATCGCGATACCTGGACACAGTCACGGACTAGAGGTACGTCACACATCACGTGAGACGCGGCATTCTGGGATACGAATAGTCCAGCCACCAGCCTTTACGATACCTTGCTGTGGACTAAACCAGGAGTACGCCACAGACCACGCTACCTCAGCGTCTGCCGAGACATACAAGATAAGACAGTACATAATCAGGTATACGGCATTCACCTTTACCTTGAAAACCATCTGGGTTAAGGTAAGACTTATTGCTAACTTAGAGCATACAGCACTTTATCTATAACCGACGAAAAAGTCATTTTGGGAACCTGCTCCTTTTAAAGTCCCTTCTGAGTCCGGACATTACTCACTACTGCACATTTAATGAGACATTTCTCTTCATTTGAAAGGAAAGACATATTATCAGCATTTTTTTGTTCCACTACAAGACCTATATATGCAGGAATTTTATATTGGTTCTAAAGATATATCAGTTTTATGATCATTTTTATGATTGTCATTGCAGTCTTATTTTGCTGCGCAGCGTCTATTTTTAGCCATGTTAATTTAGTCATATTATTTGATTTTATTGTTATTTGAATTAAATTGTGTGATCACCTTATATTGTATTTTATATAATTTTATTGTATTTTTATCCGTATTATTTCACACATACAGAGTGCCAGCCCAGTTCATCTACCTATTTTTAATATTTTCTCCTGTACGGGTGATACAGTTCTCTGGCCTAGAGCACCTGGTCCTAATTGCTTAGGAGTGAGCTATTCCTGTCATTCATTTTAATTAAGTATTTATTTGTGAACTTTGAAAATCTATCAATTTCACTGTGTATGTGATTGTGACACATGTTATGTAATTGAATCCACATATGAGTATGAAAAAACTTTTAATGCAATTCATGTTTTTATACATTATTGAATATGTTATTGCCAATCACCCTGTTAATTGACTCACTAAGCATTGTGGGTATAAATGGAGATGTTGAGACACCAATTGTTATGCTTGAGAAAGACTGCAATGAGCAGTTGAAACGTTGCACAGGGGAAATAAAGCGGGTCATTTTTTCACTTTATCTTGGAGTGCTGCCTCTTCTTTGAGACATCTACAATTATTTTGACCGAACAGCCTAAGGTCAGAGGATTTTGCACCCGGCTTCATCTATAAGTAGTGCTGCTGCTCTTTCTTTGTACTATATATATATATTTGTGGTCCTGGCTATGGTGGGAAACCGTGTGGAAGAACCGAGGGGGAAGGGATGACATGACTGTCAACTATGGATGGCTGGGGTGTGCGGGAAGCCATGGCCGGGTGCGAGCTAAATGAGGGGCAAAAATCAACGGGTAGGAAAGATTAAAGTGGAACTCATAGAGCTAAGCTGGTGAAGGCTTTGGCAATCTCGGCCCGCGGATTTGGAATGTAGTGCGTGAAACAGGAAGATTGCCATCTACCCATTTTCTGGATGACGTGCGCTGGGACTCCGTGACTTGATGCTGCGGAGGCCGCCCCTATGCGAAATGAATGTCCCGAGATGGCCTTGACGTCGAACCCTAGTCCGGAAGCTAAGGTTCTGATATAGTGAATGAACTGTGAAGCCGTGAGATATTTGGAGTTGAAGGGAAAGAGAGGGCTGCCTGGCGTGGAAACTTTTGAGATGGCGAGTAGCTTTTTGAACACGGCAACCGGGCACCATTCATTGAAGGTCTGGTAATAGCTAATTTTGACTGGCGGTCCCACTTGAGAAGTTTTGGTGGAAGGGAGTGAAAGGGTGCAATGCGTCTGCTGCCAGACCAACTGATCTGAAGTGGGGCCTGCGTGTCCAGGAGAGCTGGTGAATTCCCCGGGCCGTAAGAACCCGTAGAAACAGAGATACATGGCTGCTTTGATCACTATGCTTTTATATGGCCCGAAAGGATCATTGTCTAGGGAGGTGGAAAAAGCCCTGAACATTGCCTCGGTGACTGGTTTTCTACGGGACTCTGGCTTGTTGCTGTTCTTTTGGATCCCTCTGAGGGTGGATTTGATGGCCTGAGAAGAAAATATGGACTGGCTGGCTGGGTGATCTAAAGTGAAGAAATGCTGTACCCCTGCAAAGTATAATTTGATGGTATTGAAAGATAGGTGAAGGTCTGTGCGACAATAAGCCAGGAATGCCATGACATAAGTTGTTCGGTCCAGGTGTTCTTGTGGGTGTCTGAGGGAGAATTGTGTGAAGGTTTCCCACCCTGGCCATTCTGACATGCTTGCTCAATACATCGTCAGTGTCTCGAGGGCAGGTGGAGGGACCCCTGATGGATCCGCGTCTGGCATCACCTGAAAGAAAACCGGGAAGTTGAAACGAGAGAGGGCATCGGCCGCTGTGTTTGCTGGACCCTGTATGAACCTGCATGAAAAATGAAAATTATACTTTAAAGCAAGGCACACTAGTCTGCGGACAAAAGGCATGATTTGTGGGGAAGACGAACGGCCTTTGCTGAGGATTTCTACCACTGCCTGATTGTCCGTGACGAAGATGACCGGCTTGTTCCTCCAGATCTCCCCCCAGGTCTGGGCAGCTGCCACGATGGGATAGATTTCTAAAAGTGGAGAGGATTTGATGGAACTCTGGATGGAAGAAATCTGAGGCGGCCAGGGACCCGCGAACCAGTGGTTGTTAAAAATGGCTGCAAACCCTTTTGAACCTGCTGCATCGGAAAAGACTGTGGGAGAATTATCGTCCCAGGAAGGGACGAAGAGGGAGATGCCATTCCAGCTGGACAGGAAATGGTGCCACATGTAGAGATCGGCCGTTGCGGCGGCGTCGAGGTGGATCAAGGAGTCCTGATCCGAGGCAGCAGGTAAAAGCTGCAGCAATCTGGAGATGAAAGCCCGTCCCTGGGGCATGATCTTGGAGGCAAAATTTAACATTCCCAGAATTGACTGGAGTTAGACCTTGGTGAGGGTCCTGGCCGTGACAGACTTCCTGATGGAATCTTGGATTTTTCTGAGTTTTTCGTCGGGCAATCTGGCTTCCATCTTACCAGTATCCAAGATGATCCCCAGGAAGGTTATGACTGAAGATGGACCTTCAACTTTTGCCGGGGCAATCGGGACATTCAGTTTTGAGAACAAGTCGAGAAGTACCTGGAGCTGATTGGGTGCTTGATCTGCGGTCTCGATCAACAGAAAGTCATCAAGGTAATGGATGACCCTGGAGCATCCGCCGTGGTTGACCAAGACCCAGTGGAGAGCTATGGCAAATTGATCAAACAGCCAGGGGCTGCTCTTTGATCCAAAGGTCAGTCTGAGAAATAGTACAGTTCCCTCCACTTGATGCCATGGAATTTCCATAAATTAGGTGAGACTGTGAGAAGTTTGAAGGCGTCGGCAATGTCTGCCTTGGAAAGCCAAGCGCCTGACCCCAGCTGGAGAATCAACCGAATGGCTTCGTCCAAGGAAGAGTACCGCATGGAGAAGTCCTCTGAATGAGGAGGAGCAGAAAGGTCGAATATCAGTCTTTTTTTATTGGAAAACTTTTTTGTGACCAGGCCAATGGGGTTGACCCTCCAGATGTCAAAGGGGGGGATGTGAATGGACCCAGGAGAAAACCCTTGCTGATTTCGGACTGGATGAGGGAGTCCACTGATTCAGGATCTGCTAAGGCGGAACGGAGATTGGAACCCTCCCAAGTTGTCTGCGGGGAGGAAACAAGCCCTGTATGGAACCCCTGTGAGAATCCGGAAACCAAAAACTGCACGAATGCGGGGTCGTGGTGATGCAGAAGGAGGGCGGCTAGTAGGTCGATGTTGACTCCAGCTAGTCATGGCTGTTTGGATGACCTTTGCGGACAGGACGACTGGGGATGGGCCCTGAAACAAATGGAGCAAACATGCAAGGCCTTGCATTTTGCAAAATAGCAATCAGACCAGTTAAAATTGTTGCAGACCTGACTTCTGCCCAAAAACACTATGGGCCTGCCCCGTTTATCTACATTCTGCCCTGAACTTGAAGACCCGGAAGGGATGGCAGAGGGTCTGCCTTGGGCCAAAGCCCCTGAATTGGGACACCAGTCGGAGGAATGCAAGATGGACTGGCAGTTGGCACAGGTGGGAGCTTTGAGGCCCGCAAAATGCCTGCAGAACAGCTCCATGTCTAGTGTGGACCAATCCGTGATGTGCTGGAACTGGGACAGAGCAGCAGCGGCTTTGGCGGAAAACGAGCGATGATAATCGTAGAATGCCGCATGACCTCCATACTTGTGTCCCAAATCAGTGACCCTGTAGAGGTAGGTGTCGAGTTCCTCTCTACGGTGTGGTTGGGCAGAGCATAGGATGTCTCGGAATAGGCTGAAGGCCAGCACGAACTCTGGGATGGAGAGCTTTTTATGCAACCAGGCGTCTTTGGATTTGAGAACCACTGACACGTCTCCACATGCAATGGTCCTATTTTCGTTGGAATCGTGGGTGGAAATGAGTATGGAAGCCAAGTTCATGTCTTTACCTGCCAAAATGTCCTTCCGGATGTTATCAGGAACGAAGTGTGATGGGGAAATGGTGAAGGAGCTGGGAGCCTGACTTGGGGTTGGGGCATGAATGGCGGACGCGCCTGGAACCGGAGAGGTGGGAGTACTCAGAATTTATGGTCTGGTCTCCACCACCAGCAACCTGGTCTGGATGTCAGACATTGAACTGGCAAGAGTGTTAATGGTAGAATGAAGCTGGGCCAGCGCTGTCTGGATCGTGGACAGGGACACCTGATCTTCTGCAGCTAAGATAGGCTCCGCCGTTAGTAGCCTGTACAACTCAGCTTTGCGAGCTGAGGCAGGATAGCGGATGCCTCTCCTGGTTAGTTCGGTCATTAGTTTCGGGATGGTCCACTGCCTAAACGAAAGAGTGCTTCCATGGGCCGAGCCGGGTGATTCCGGAATGGAGCGGGTCTCGGCGATATCGGAAGCGTGGGACATCGTGCTGGACTTGGCGTATGAAACCGTGGAACAGAATTGACCTGGATGGAAAAGGGACCTAGGATTGGTTCCTGGAGAAAATCGCCTAAACGAATTTTTTGAACCAGACAGACCTCTGGGATGACCCTGGAAAACATGGGGTGAGGCTTGAGAGATGCAGGAGAAAAGTAGAACCTGACGTGGATCAGGGAGCGGGAGCCCGTGAGTCAAGCTTGACCGTGCCTGATACATGTGAGGCGCCCCCGAATGACCTGATGCCTTGCGGGCGGTCAGGAACCCGTGAACTAGCTGCGTGGCTAGTGGCAAATGCCCCTGAGGCGCATCAGGGTCCAAGCAGGTTGAAACGGGCCGAGCAAGTCGGGCGACCGATGCACCTGCTGTGTGGCAGGACCGCGACAGCACCTGATGCGTGTCAGGGAATGCAGATGTGAAGTGAGAACTTGTCCCTGATGCGTGTCAGGGTGGTGAATGAACCTGATGCGTGTCAGGAAAATGAACATGGACTGCTGCGTGGCAGACAAAGTTTGAAAACCTGATGCGTGTCAGGGAAAGAAACGAGACCGGATAAAACCTGATGCGTGTCAGGACAAATAAACGGCAGCTGCAGTGTGGCATGCAATGACCGGATGAACCTTATGCGTGTCAGGAAAGAGACATAAATCTGCTGCGTGGCAGACAATTGTGTGAACAAAACCTGATGCAAGACAGAAAATTACATGAATCTGCTGCGTGGCAGACAATTGCGTGAATAAAACCTGACGCGAGACAGAAAAAAAAAAATTGACATGAATCTGCTGCGTGGCAGACAATTGCGTGAATAAAACCTGCTGCGAGACTGGAAAAAATTGACATGAATCTGCTGCGTGGCAGACAATTGGGTGCCTAAAACCTGATGCGAGACAGAAAAATTGACATGAATCTGCTGCGTGGCAGACAATTGCGTGAATGAACCTGATGCGAGTCAGGAAAAGACAAGAATCTGCTGAGCGGCAGACGGAAGGACGAATAAAACTGATGAGTCCTGGAAGTAACACGACGTGAATCTGCCGTGCGGCAGACAAACGACTGGGAGACCCGAGCGTCCCAGTGAAAACGGTGACGTGAATCTGGCGCGCGTCAGACGGACGACCCAATGCTCTTTTTTTTTTTTTTTTTTTTTTATCACTCCTGGGTATGGATTGCTGAGCGAAGAGTGACCCAGAAATAAGTGCATGATGTGTGAAGGGTGTTTGCCACATAACCTCAAGAGGGGTGACCAGGGTGAGTTGGATGCAGTGGTGCTGTGGCAGTGTCTGGATGTGCTGAATGGTTGCAGTATGAGTTGGCTGAGGCCCATGCTTGAGTGTAATGACAATTACGTGAATGAAACCCGTTTTTTTCTGTGGTGGCAACCTGAGCGTCGGCGTTGCCCTGGTGACCAGTGTAGGAGACGGGCCCAGTATCGCGAGAACACGTGCGGAACGCTGTAGAGCGCGGCGCCGAGGCTCCCAGGATGGGGAGCAGCTCAAGGCGCCGCTTAGCTTACCGGAGGAGCGAGGCTCGAGAGGGCAGAGGAAGTCAGACCGGAGGCAGGAACGAGCGGCAGCGAGGTTAGAGCGGCAGCGTCGGAACTGAACCCGGAAGTGAAGAGACGTCACAGTGAGAGCGCGGCGTCCATGATGGTAGCGTGAGGCGGCGCTAAATAGGCCTCCTTCGCCCCTCCCACAAACGCAGGCTGAGCTTCAGCCTTGACTACATATATATATATATATATATATACATACAGTATACTGTCCTCTTCTGTTTTATTTACTTTACACAGTTTGGTGTCATCTGCAAAAATGTACATTTTACTGTGCAAGGCTCTTGCTTGAGTCTGCATTGACGTACTTTGCACCAAATGTATTAAATAACATATTGTTTGTTAAATTTGGTGTATCTTTAAGCTGAACACCAATGTCTAGAAACGCTACTTCAGTTTTCTGCAGAACTCCCTACTGGAGTGGCCTTGGGTCTTAATTAACATAGCTAACCACAGCTACTGAACTTTTCCACCTACTTTTTAAAAGTAGAGTGAGTAGTGTAAAAATGCAAGTAGTCACAAACGTTTTGAGCAAACTCAAAAAGTTGCAAAATAGGGCTCGTACACTATAGGAAAAAGCTCCATTGTCTCTGGTGGCTGGGACAGTAGGAGGCTTTTTCCTATATTTACGACCACAGCTGCTGGATTACAGGGTGATCGTAACGACTGGAAACAAGCAGTGTATAATGTGATGGAAAAATGAATCAAGCTAGCAAAGGAGGTAATATAGACAATCACAATACATTAGTAAATGCCTTGTATCAACTTTCTGTACATGATAAATTTCATTTGCTGAAGTGAGACAACCCCTTCAAACATATATATATATGGAATCATATGTGACCAGTATGTTTTAACCCCTTTCCTGACCGTGGCTTACAATTTTGCAAAGGCAAGTGGACCTTAGTGAGTTGACCCTATGCCATCAGCAGGAAGGATCAGAATACTAATAACCCCAAGAAGATAAGAGAACTCACATATAAAATATATGTAATTTATTAAGACATAATCAAGTAACAGAAATTAAATAACATAAGGCACAAGGGTAGAGGAGGGTGGAGGGCCCCATGTGACGGGGTCAAAAGGCAACCTCCCTCACAAAAACCCAACTGACAGGGAAAGAAGGGTCACAGCCCTAGGTGTAAGGCCGCATAGATATGGGGGAACTGTAAGTTCACCCAAAGTGACACATAATGAATGGTACATATGCTGCATGCATATGCAAGGTAAATATGGTCACACATAGCCGACTTTCCCATCCTGGATAACTGGAATGGCTGCATAGAAATGCAGGTAGCCAAATAACTATAAATAAGGCAGTACAAGAGTGCTAGGTGCAAGCAGTGACCTAAAAGTAACAAACTAACTAAGCATGACAGCAGATCAAAAAATTACCCATGGTACGCTGGAACCCAGAGTCTGTGACCGGAGCTGCACCTCGACGCACGTTTCGCCTGAGGATATGACATCATAGAGGCGCGACACCCAGCCTCCAGAGCCGGGCGAGGCACGCCCACCGCGTCACATGACCAGACCAGGGGGAGGGAGCCGCAACAAACATTGCGCGGCCCCGCCCTCCCCACCTGTCCGATCACATGACACGCGGGCCCGCGTCAGCCGGCTCCCAGGAAACCAGATTTAGGAGCGCCTCCACGATGCCGCCCAAACAGCGCACCGGTGCGATGCGCGTATGCCAGGTGGAGTGGTGCATTGAAAACAGAGCAGAACACAATAATAATACAATATGTCTACTCAGGGGTACGGCATACCAGGAAGGTATTTGATGAGCAATGAAGTGTCACAAAAATAGCACAACCCAATACAATACAGTATGTCACTTTCCATTGTAAACACATATAAACTCTCTATATGTATGACCCCTTGTTCATATAGCTAGGGAAATAGTGTAGCACAATAATTAAAAAATAGTTAAAAAATAAAAATATATAACTACATTCACTATAAGGACATATAAGCAAATAAATGAATCCATGCAATCATTCCATAAAGACTATAAATGATAGTAGTTATAATAGCCTGTACCGTGGGTAGGGGTGTGGGGGTGTGAAGGGAGGGATGGAAGGGGTGGGGGGGAAGACGGTATAGGAATGGGCACTGAACATGTACAGAAAATATATATATACATAAACATACAACAGTGATATAAAATACAGTGTTCATATGCTAATATGATGATACTAAAATAGTGTAAAAGTGAAAATAATAATGTGAAAGGTGATAACTAAATAATATAGGGGAATGGATACCTAGGTATCAAAGAGAGAGATCATCTCCCATACCCCTTTTGTAATAATTCATGTGAGTCGATGCAACAGACGTAATAATATTTCATATAAACAACAAAGCTGTGCATCAGGTAATAATAAATAATAAAAATACAATAATAATTCATATAGGTGAAGTGGTGAAAATACATAATGATCTTAAGAATAAAGTGCATAGTGCAATAGGGCCCTGAGCAAAACAGCCACAGAGCCAATAAGACTGT
Source organism: Bufo gargarizans (assembly GCF_014858855.1). Taxonomy (NCBI): domain Eukaryota; kingdom Metazoa; phylum Chordata; class Amphibia; order Anura; family Bufonidae; genus Bufo; species Bufo gargarizans. Next base: position 63,315,006 of record NC_058088.1, on the reverse strand, counting down.
ACATATAATAGAGCCCTTGGGCAACCACTACATATGGCTGCCCAAATCCACCAACTAGAGGTACAGGGCACAGGAAATGACACCTATTTCCCATAATGTGGGATAAATGTTCTGATGTTGGTAAACAGTAGATGTCCATTCCTCCATAGAGAGATGTTCTCCTCTGGATCAAGGCACAAAGAAAGGAAGCCCTCCACAATGACCACACCAGCACAGCAATCAGATAGCTTGAAAATACAAATAACAACAGTGAATACAAGGTAAAAACAACGAACACAAAATAAGGTAAAAAGCACGATTTACAGAAAAGACTTGAAGCTAACAGTCTCATTGAGACCATTAGGGATCTCACTTTTAAGCAGAACAATCCATTTAGTTTCCAATTGCAATAGACGCTTCTTGATATCCCCTCCGCGACAGTCCAAAGAGACCCTATCAATACCCATGCATTGTAACCCACGAGGGTCCCCTCTGTGGTGATCCCTAAAGTGTAGGGCTATAGGTTGAAACTGGATCAGCTCATCCTGTGCAGTGGTGGCTGCCTGGCGGATTTTGCTTGCATGTTCGAATACCCTAACACGCAGCTCCCTGGTGGTCATCCCGATATACAAGAGCTTGCAAGGGCAAGTGATCAAATATATCACACATGCAGTCCTGCATGGGATATGTTGCACAATTTGTGATCGGACAGTGGGGAGGGCGGGGCCGCGCAATGTTTGTTGCGTCTCCCTCCCCTTGGTCTGGTCATGTGACGCGGTGGGCGCGCCTCGTCCGGCTCTGGAGGCTGGGTGGCGCGCCTCTATGATGTCAGGCCCTGCATCACCGGGCGTATGGGCTAATTAGGTGCTGGCTGTGGACCACACTACTTAAAGACGAACTTTGTTTGTTACCACTACCATGGGTAATTTTTTTGATCTGCTGTCATGCTTAGTTAGTTTGTTACTTTTAGGTCACTTCTTGCCCCTAGCACTCTTGTCCTGACTTATTTATAGTTATTTGGCTACCTGCATTTCTATGCGGCCTTTCCAGTTATCCAGGATGGGCAAGTCGGCTATGTGTGACCATATGCTGCATGCAGCATATGTACCATTATGTGTCACTTTGGGTGATTATGTCTTAATAAAGTACATATATTTTATATGTGCATTCTCTTATCTTCTTGGGGTTATTGGTTTGGTTATTTTGTTGGCTCAGTATAGTTTACTAGACCCCAGTGTTATATATACACTCTATTTGCATGAGTTTTTCTTATAGGTTGGTCAAAAGGTTCAGTATACTATACAGTTGACACCCTACCTTAGGTTTTGTGGCTAGTAGTGACTGTCAAGGGGTTTGTCAAAGGCACTGTCATTCCACATGTTGTGGGGTCTAAATGGATTGTCACCATAGCGGGGAGCCTAATGGACATCCATAATCTTTGTACACCTATTAGATCTTGCCAGAGGCAAGGCCTAATAGGATGCTTATCAGAGTTAGACTGACTTTCCTAATATACTGCTTCCATTAAAAAATTGCATCATCCTTTAAAGAGTTGCCTTTGTATAGGATATTGTATAAGCATTTGATCCTTAGAGGTCTGACTGCTGAGACCCTCATAATCATGAAAATGAGTATCTAGAGCTCCCTAAATGGATGGAGCAGCAGTTAGTTGAACTTGGACCCCCATTCTGTTGACCATGGAGGTTTCAGCAGGAGGACTTCCACTGAATACCATCATATACTTATCCCCTGCCCTGGGGTTTCCAAGTTTTTATCTTGAGACATCCCGTTTACAGCCCAAAAGAGCCATGTCCTGAAGTGGTTAAGATGTGCTAATAAATGCTTTATATATAAACAACTGCTGGATTCTACATCATATTGCTATATTGTCCATCTTGAGGCCAGAAATACATTAACTAAACTATTCAAATTCTGAAAGCTGAAGGAATTGCCCCCCCCCCCCCCAAATATTTATGGAATATTCTATTAATAAGAGGCTGTTCACACTTGATGGACCTCATTAAAGGGGTTTCCAACAGTACAGTATTCATGACCTAGAAGAGAACAGACTAAACAGCTCACCTGCTTTATGGTCCCAGAAGATGGAGTATGGGTGGAAAACACAAGTGATGAACATGAAAATCAATGCAATGGTCTTTTATCGGTTGCTGGAGTTCCTCAGTCTATTTTGATATTGATGATGTATACTCAGGATAGGTCATCAGTATTGGGTTGGCACCTGGCACCCTTGCTGATCAGCTGTTTGAAGAAACTGTGATACTCTTTAGTGAGCACTCCGGTCTCCTCACAGCTTGCCAAGCACAGCGCTATGTATTTTATTGTGGCTGTACTTGGTATTGCAGCCCAGGCCAATTCATTTTAAGTAGGACTGAACTGCACATAGGTCATGTGATAGATGAATGTGATGTCACTGGCCTAAGAAGAGGCTACAGCACTCATAGGATCATTGCGACTGATCGGCAGGGGTGCCATGAGTCCAATCCCTACTGATCATATATTGTTTACCTATATCAAACATAGGTCATTAGTATTGTACGCCTGGAAAAAACCCTTAACTTACTTTGAAATTCATTGGGTTTCCTCAAAGTGTCTGTAGTTCTGAGAGGAAAAAAGGGCAGCATTGAAATATGGTTGATCTATGATGGCGACTCTGCAGTTTAGCTTTACCCATAATTGTTTTTGAATGCGGAATCCCCTTTGATACAATAGCAAGTATATTCATCCATTGTTACTGAAATATCTATTCATTTAGTCATTTAAGTCACTAAAAGCATGACCTAATAGATTTTTTTCCTGTTTGTATTAATCTTCTGTTCTCCATTGCAGCCTTACCTCAAATAACCTATTGCATTGTATGTCAAATCAATAGGTTAATATCATGCTGACTAGCACGACGGACGGGTGTTTTTTTAATATTTAGACTTCATTAAAGATTGAATGATGATATTTAAACAAGAATAGAAAGACTTACCTTATAACAGCAAGCCAGTGATCGATGACATACAGCAGGGAGTTAAGTGATTTAAGCTACCTCCCCGCTCTCCATGTGCATAAATTAAACCTGTTACCTAGTACCTATATTTATTACTGCATATACAATAAAAGCATCACATATAAAAGAGTTTATTGTGTCTGTGGACACCTGACTACAGGATGCTGTAAAAAAAAGTCTTTTTTATATGAATTGTCATTTATACTAAACTTTTCTTAAAAGAATATGACAGGCTAATTTTACATGATGGTATATGTATAATGGATGTAGATATGCAGAACCCCAGACCTATGGGTATCTTCAAATTGTTTACTGTTTATGTATTATCAATAATGTTATTTTGAACTCATATTATTTTGGCCGTAGATTCCAGTAGGAGGTATGGTTGGCCAATGGTTGGCTACAGAGCTAACCACTCCGTTCCTCCCCTCTTGGTAGGAGGGGTCTGGTCCCGCTTCCTGCCAGGAGGGGGAGTTGCTGTGTAGGAAGAGAAGGAAGTGAAAGCACATTCCAGACCTCCTGCTCCTGGAAAAAGATACTCTAGAGAGACCAACTCGAGTGAGCCTCAAGAAAAACACTTAAATGACAAGACAGCAGAGTGAATAGTGGAGAACTTCATTTCAGACACTGCTATAAGGTGAAGGACTACAGCTCAGACACCCAGCACCTAAACCAACACTAGGATAGATAAAATTCAAGTCTGAACCTGATAGTGGACACGTATACCTCTTAGTGATTATCTGCAGCCATCCAACCTACCTCCATACTTCCTTAACCGGTTCCAGAATCTGCTATTGGATGAGCTTAGTAAAAATAAAAAGACTGAACTCATTCTTCAGATTAAATTCCACTGCACGAATCTCCAGGGAGCAACGGCCTGAAGGAGTGCATCATGACACAACATCTTATCAGGGCCACTACCACTCCCATCCTCTGCAATGGCTCCTCCGGGATTTGCTGCAGATATTCCCTATCAAACAACTAAAAACTGAATTTTGGCAGCAGCTCATCATCATCTGAATAGAAAACATAAATATGATAGTATATACATGGAATTTATTTCATTTTTCTTTTTTTTTCTTTATCATTCTATTTGCATTATTATTATTTGTCTGCATTTTAGTTTCCGTTTAAATTTGGTGCTCAATACAATGCAGCTCATCTGCTTTAAAAGATTATATTGATGTCCCTGGCTGGTCTATGAGTTTCACAGTGTGTCTGCTACTAGGCTAACACTTGATATCATTGTGTGAGTGCCATTAAATGTGTGTATTTAGACAATTAACAATACACCACGCCTCAGTGACTTTTCAGCTTGCGTTAGCATCACTGATGGAATTGGAAATTGGATTCTGCTATCTAATCTATTGTTAATGGTTTCACTTCATAAGTATACTTAATCTTCATTAGAGTTCTAGAAAAAGTACTATCTACAATATTGTTTTCTGTATAAAATTACTTTATTGGCTGTGCCATCTCCCATCATTTGAAAGAGATAGCTAGATAGATAGAAAGATAGCACAAAAGAAGATTATACCAGCACCTCCATAATGTATATTAATATAAGCTCAGGTGAACGTAGCCTTGGCTGCAACATAAAGCTATACTATACTATACTATAAGTAGCAGCACAAAGACACTGGTGAACGATGAAAATATGAACTATATATAATCTGCATGACTGCTATACTTACAGTACTGATTATTGACCAATAATACTGTATGTGCGAATAGCTTCAACTTTTCATAGAGTAAGTATAGCAGTTATGCATACATAGTCAGTGTGCTGCTACTTCTAGTTCTACACATTATGTTGCCCTCAACCCAAAGTCACTGCATCCTTGAGGTCCTACTTAGGCTAAATGGGTATAGCTAGGTCAGGCTTGTAAAGGTTCCGTGGGTGCAGAGTTTTTTTCATGAGGTCACTCAAAAAAGCTAAGTCCACAACATAATGACACGTTTCATATCTCTTATGGGTTTAATGATGCATAGTCGCAGGAATCCTAAATGGGCACAGAATTACCCAGTAATGAAGGAAGTGACAGCATCCATATAGAATGGGAACAGCGTCCATATAGAATGGGAACAGCGCTGGTGTCCATTAGACGTACAAGCCAGGAGCTTTCAGGTTGCATACGGTAAATACGCACTGCATAAGTGGTGTGAAAAGATCCTTAGGTTCATGTTTGAAGACAGCCACATTTGACCAAAGATCCCTAAATATAGCATAGTCAGGAAGAAGCCAAGTATACCTCAAAAATAACATGGAAATAAACTTGGTCGGTTTTAACATAATTTATGCATATGCCACACAGCTCCGAGGATTTATGTGATTTTTCTGAATTAAATGCAAATGCTTTTATTTTCATTTCATAAATAGTTAAACAGTGTTCCTACAATATAAATGCTATTCACCTTCTTTCAGAGTGCGTCTTTTCCCTTCATTCTTCTGGACTCAGATAAACCAAGCCTCAACATAAGAGGCAGCTGCACCTTGTAGATAACATTATATTCCTCGGAACAAACATTGCTTTTTATTATGCTGGTAGGGGGCATCACAAAAAAGACAAACTTATGTAAACCATTTGTTCAATCATCATCTTTAAATTTAAAATGAAGCGGAAAACTCCTCTGATCAGGCACCTGGCTTATGATGGATATTTTCTGCCAAACAGAATAGGGTGTTCAGAACTACCTCTGACCAAGAAATTGCTAAATTTTATAATGTGAATTTTTTGACAGCTGAATCAGGCTTTTCAAGCAGTTCTTTGTGTTTGACTAAATCTCCAAACACCCTTTAGTACTGGCAAATGGGTTTTAGATAATTCAGCTTTAATTATTAAAGGTGCAGGACTATTCCAACAGGGCACTCTCTTTTTCTAACCTATAAGTCTTCACTCTTTGACCATCTTATCTAATATGTTTTCATGTAGCATTTTCATCACTAGGAATTTCTTCATAATAACCTACAATGATTTTATACCCTTAGATGCTCCAAGACTAAATGAATATGAACAGGATTTGGTCCATATTGAAGATCATTTAGGTATTAATATTTATCGCTTATCTAGAGGACAAATGATAACTATTAGCTAAGTAGACATCCAAATGTTGGAAGTCACATTGATCTCTAGAAGACAAAACCCAGTCCCCTAGTACCTTCTAGTATGGACTACCAAAGTGTGAAGGAGATCAGTTCTAGAAAGCCAACAGGACATAAAGAGACCTGATTTTTTAATGGTTGCATGCATCTGTGCCATTTCTTTGTCCAAAAGCATATACACATAAATGAAGCACTTAGCAGTCTATAAGAGAGTTAAAAGGTTTGCCTGAATGATAAAAAATAAATAAGAATCAGAACAATGTAAAATAATACTCATGTTACCGATTCCCAACTGCTACCTTGTCCCCCGGTGAACCTTGTCCCTCTCATCTCACTGGAAGTGACCACTCAGTCATTCAATAGGTTGGTCAATCATTTCCTGTGCTGTGAGGGATTAGGAAGTAGAGACTGGCAGGACACTGGAAAGTTTGTTTTCACATGGCCGGATGCAAACTGAATGGAGGATGAGTATATCAGGCACTTCTGGCAGCAGCTTATCTCCCAGGAGAACCAAAGGATCTGGTGAAAATATTAATTTCACTCCAACCTTCTCTTTCTCCACATTATCTGTCAGGGAAGAGTAGGGAGCTCCCCACACATTTTATAGTGTTGACCGAACCCACCATTCTTGGCAGGTTTGGCCAACAAAAGACTAAGGAATCTGTCAGATCCAAAACACTCCCCAAACTATCTTAAGTGGAGTATAGTTTGAGTGATGTGGAGTCCCAATCTGTGCTTTTAGGCTACTTTCACACTAGTGTTTTTACTGGATCTGGCAGAGTTCAGCATAAGGGATGATAATACAACCATCATCATCCCTTATTAACGGATCTGGTTGTATTATCTTTAACATTGCCAAGACGGATCCGTTATGAACTCTATTGAAAGTCAATGGGGGACGGATCAGTTTTCTATTGTGTCAGATTGTGTCAGCAAAAACGGATCCATCCTCATTAACCTGCATTGGGGGTCATGCCAGACCCGTCTTGCTCCGCATCCCAGGACGGAAGGCAAACTACAGCATGCTGCTGTTTGCTCTTCGACATGGGAATTCAACTAAACGGAAGGGAATGCATTTTGGAGCATTCCGTTCAGTTTTGTCCCCATTGACAATGGATAGGGACAAAACTGAAGCGTTTTTTTTTTCCGGTATTGAGCCCCTATGATGGATCTCAATACTGGGAAACTAAAATGCTGCTGTGAAAGTAGCCTTACAAACCAGCCTTAAAATACATTGAGAGGACTCTGCCATGAGTCCTCTCGATTATGTGCATGAGGACCAGAATCCTCACAATAGATTTTACTGCTGGATTGTTGGAGCACAGCATCACAATGCAAGCGTGAAGCTAAAAATTACATAATTGAAGTGTCATTGACACTATACACCACCTAATCTAGTTTAGAGGTTTAGTGGGAGTTGACAATTTCCCTTTAGTCCTTCATTAGACTTGATAAACAAAAACTACTATGCCATTTTTTCTGTATGTAGGTTGGTACATGGAGTTCCTATGGGTCTGTATTATAAACTTAAAGAACATCTATACGTAGGATCAATCCTACTAAACCAGTCATACTATATAGTAGAGTTGATCCTCCTGATTAAGACATTTATTTTTTATGCAAGTGAGTGCTTCAGTGCAAAGCGTAGCATCTCTGTGCACCTCAGCTGCTCAACTCTCCAGTGTTGACCACATACCTCAATACCCTGAAGTCCTCACTTGCATATTTTTTCTTGGGAACACAACAACCAGTTTTCACCAGACAGAAATAATTTTAATCAACGGGATCAACCCTACCAGGCAGTATGTCTGGATAAATAGGTGTTATCCTGCTGACAGAAGTTCTCTAAAGTGCTTCTGTAATTCACCAAATTCTATGTCAAGTTTTATGTCATAATCAGTATGTAAAAGGTATTATATTAGGTACAAAGATATGCATCAAAGTAAAAATATGTCCACTTACAGTTGCTGTTCATCTCTTACAGAATTCTAACTTCTGGCATAAATTTAAACTGTAGACAAACTGGGATAAAACGTGCTTTAAATGTATAATATAGGGGACCTCTAAAAATAACTAAAATACTACTTCTATACCAAAGACATTTTTATAACTGTTCTTTACATGATTGCAAAGTAGCAGAGGATTCTATCATCACCCTTACCTGTGATTTCTCTACTTAAACTCAATTGTGCTGACTAATGTTCTACTAATCCTGAATGCTGAAGCCATGGAGCAGAATATGGAAAGATCGAGCGTTAGACATTTACTGATTGCATCAAACATTTCCATCCTGTGTCGTGCAGTCATCATCAAGATTCCATTACTGAGACAAAGAAGCCTTCAACAGCCATCACCCAGTCTCATATCTACAGTTCCTTATTTAGTGAATTTCTGTTATAACAGATAGGCCTAGTCTGCTATGACATGCAATATAGATAATGAAATTACATCCCACATCTGTTAAATGGTCTGCTTCCCAACAGAAGCCAATTAAGACCTGCTAGGAATTTGTGTTGTGTATTATTTCCCAGTAATCTGAATGACACTTTGTGGTATTGAAGGTATTCGTTTCATGCAAATTCCAGTGATAAACCAATAATGATTATATATATATATGGCAATATTTAGAAAAATATGTTTGATTTATAAGCAAATATAAAAATCTTTTTTTCAATATCAGTTATTAAATATATATAGTTCTAGTCAAAAGTTTGGACACACCCTTTTATTTCATGTTTTTTTTCCTTTTCCACATTGCAGATTCATATTGAAGACAAGAAAACAATGAAGGAACGCATATAGAATTAAGTGTTAAAGAGGACCTATCCCCTGTCCTGACATGCCTATTTTAATAGCTTTGTGCATCCCCCATGTAATAATAATTCTGGAACATCTATTCTTATGGCTCTATGTTAGACCGTTGCTTTATTATTTCTACTAGAAGTTATGAATGAATTGCTAGTAGAGTTGAGCGAACACCTGGATGTTCGGGTTCGAGAAGTTCGGCCGAACATCCCGGAAATGTTCGGGTTCGGGATCCGAACCCGATCCGAACTTCGTCCCGAACCCGAACCCCATTGAAGTCAATGGGGACCCGAACTTTTCGGCACTAAAAAGGCTGTAAAACAGCCCAGGAAAGAGCTAGAGGGCTGCAAAAGGCAGCAACATGTAGGTAAATCCCCTGCAAACAAATGTGGATAGGGAAATGAATTAAAATAAAAATTAAATAAATAAAAATTAACCAAAATCAATTGGAGAGAGGTTCCATAGCAGAGAATCTGGCTTCCCGTCACCCACCACTGGAACAGTCCATTCTCAGATATTTAGGCCCCGGCACCCAGGCAGAGGAGAGAGGTCCCGTAACAGAGAATCTGTCTTCATGTCAGCAGAGAATTAGTCTGCATGTCATAGCAGAGAATGAGGCTTCACGTCAGCCACCACTGCAACAGTCCATTGGCATATATTTAGGCCCAGCACACACACAGGCAGAGGAGAGAGGTCCCGTAACAGACAATCTGGCTTCATGTCAGCAGAGAATCAGTCTGCATGTCATAGCAGAGAATCAGGCTTCACGTCAGCCACCACTGCAACAGTCCATTGGCATATATTTAGGCCCAGCACACACACAGGCAGAGGAGAGAGGTCCCGTAACAGAGAATCTGGCTTCATGTCAGCAGAGAATCAGTCTGCATGTCATAGCAGAGAATGAGGCTTCACGTCACCCACCACTGCAACAGTCCATTGGCATATATTTAGGCCTAGCACACAGGCAGAGCAGAGAGGTCCCGTAACAGACAATCTGGCTTCATGTCAGCAGAGAATCAGTCTGCATGTCATAGCAGAGAATGAGGCTTCACGTCAGCCACCACTGCAACAGTCCATTGGCATATATTTAGGCCTAGCACACAGGCAGAGCAGAGAGGTCCCGTAACAGACAATCTGGCTTCATGTCAGCAGAGAATCAGTCTGCATGTCATAGCAGAGAATCAGGCTTCACGTCAGCCACCACTGCAACAGTCCATTGTCATAAATTTAGGCCCAGCACCCAGGCAGAGGAGAGAGGTCCCGTAACAGACAATCTGGCTTCATGTCAGCAGAGAATTAGTCTGCATGTCATAGCAGAGAATCAGGCTTCATGTCAGCCACCACTGCAACAGTCCATTGGCATATATTTAGGCCCAGCACCCAGGCAGAGGAGGGAGGTCCCGTAACAGAGAATCTGTCTTCATGTCAGCAGAGAATCAGTCTGCATGTCATAGCAGAGAATGAGGCTTCACGTCACCCACCACTGCAACAGTCCATTGGCATATATTTAGGCCTAGCACACAGGCAGAGCAGAGAGGTCCCGTAACAGACAATCTGGCTTCATGTCAGCAGAGAATCAGTCTGCATGTCATAGCAGAGAATCAGGCTTCACGTCAGCCACCACTGCAACAGTCCATTGGCATATATTTAGGCCTAGCACACAGGCAGAGCAGAGAGGTCCCGTAACAGACAATCTGGCTTCATGTCAGCAAGAATCAGTCTGCATGTCAGAGCAGAGAATGAGGCTTCACGTCAGCCACCACTGCAACAGTCCATTGGCATATATTTAGGCCTAGCACACAGGCAGAGCAGAGAGGTCCCGTAACAGACAATCTGGCTTCATGTCAGCAGAGAATCAGTCTGCATGTCATAGCAGAGAATCAGGCTTCACGTCAGCCACCACTGCAACAGTCCATTGTCATAAATTTAGGCCCAGCACCCAGGCAGAGGAGAGAGGTCCCGTAACAGACAATCTGGCTTCATGTCAGCAGAGAATTAGTCTGCATGTCATAGCAGAGAATCAGGCTTCATGTCAGCCACCACTGCAACAGTCCATTGGCATATATTTAGGCCCAGCACCCAGGCAGAGGAGGGAGGTCCCGTAACAGAGAATCTGTCTTCATGTCAGCAGAGAATCAGTCTGCATGTCATAGCAGAGAATGAGGCTTCACGTCAGCCACCACTGCAACAGTCCATTGGCATATATTTAGGCCTAGCACACAGGCAGAGGAGAGGTTCATTCAACTTTGGGTAGCCTCGCAATATAATGGTAAAATGAAAATAAAAATAGGATTGAATGAGGAAGTGCCCTGGAGTCCAATAATATATGGTTATGGGGAGGTAGTTAATGTCTAATCTGGACAAGGGACGGACAGGTCCTGTGGGATCCATGCCTGGTTCATTTTTATGAACGTCAGCTTGTCCACATTGGCTGTAGACAGGCGGCTGCGTTTGTCTGTAATGACGCCCCCTGCCGTGCTGAATACACGTTCAGACAAAACGCTGGCTGCCGGGCAGGCCAGCACCTCCAAGGCATAAAAGGCTAGCTCTGGCCACGTGGACAATTTAGAGACCCAGAAGTTGAATGGGGCCGAACCATCAGTCAGTACGTGGAGGGGTGTGCACACGTACTGTTCCACCATGTTAGTGAAATGTTGCCTCCTGCTAACACGTTGCGTATCAGGTGGTGGTGCAGTTAGCTGTGGCGTGTTGACAAAAGTTTTCCACATCTCTGCCATGCTAACCCTGCCCTCAGAGGAGCTGGCCGTGACACAGCTGCCTTGGCGACCTCTTGCTCCTCCTCTGCCTTGGCCTTGGGCTTCCACTTGTTCCCCTGTGACATTTGGGAATGCTCTCAGTAGCGCGTCTACCAACGTGCGCTTGTACTCGCGCATCTTCCTATCACGCTCCAGTGCAGGAAGTAAGGTGGGCACATTGTCTTTGTAGCGTGGATCCAGCAGGGTGGCAACCCAGTAGTCCGCACAGGTTAAAATGTGGGCAACTCTGCTGTCGTTGCGCAGGCACTGCAGCATGTAGTCGCTCATGTGTGCCAGGCTGCCCAGGGGTAAGGACAAGCTGTCCTCTGTGGGAGGCGTATCGTCATCGTCCTGCCTTTCCCCCCAGCCACGCACCAGTGATGGACCCGAGCTGCGTTGGGTGCCACCCCGCTGTGACCATGCTTCATCCTCATCCTCCTCCACCTCCTCCTCATCCTCGTCCTCCTCGTCCTCCAGTAGTGGGCCCTGGCTGGCCACATTTGTACCTGGCCTCTGCTGTTGCCAAAAACCTCCCTCTGAGTCACTTCGAAGAGACTGGCCTGAAAGTGCTAAAAATGACCCCTCTTCCTCCTCCTCCTCCTCCTCCTCCTGGGCCACCTCCTCTTCCATCATCGCCCTAAGTGTTTTCTCAAGGAGACATAGAAGTGGTATTGTAACGCTGATAACGGTGTCATCGCCACTGGCCATGTTGGTGGAGTACTCGAAACAGCGCAACAGGGCACACAGGTCTCGCATGGAGGCCCAGTCATTGGTGGTGAAGTGGTGCTGTTCTGTAGTGCGACTGACCCGTGCGTGCTGCAGCTGAAACTCCACTATGGCCTGCTGCTGCTCGCACAGTCTGTCCAGCATGTGCAAGGTGGAGTTCCACCTGGTGGGCACGTCGCATATGAGGCGGTGAGCGGGAAGGCCGAAGTTACGCTGTAGCGCAGACAGGCGAGCAGCAGCAGGATGTGAACGCCGGAAGCGCGAACAGACGGCCCGCACTTTATGCAGCAGCTCTGACATGTCGGGGTAGTTGTGAATGAACTTCTGCACCACCAAATTCAGCACATGCGCCAAGCAAGGGATGTGCGTCAAATTGGCTAGTCCCAGAGCTGCAACGAGATTTCGCCCATTATCACACACCACCAGGCCGGGCTTGAGGCTCACCGGCAGCAACCACTCGTCGGTCTGTTGTTCTATACCCCGCCACAACTCCTGTGCGGTGAGGGGCCTGTCCCCCAAACATATGAGTTTCAGAATGGCCTGCTGACGTTTACCCCGGGCTGTGCTGAAGTTGGTGGTGAAGGTGTGTGGCTGACTGGATGAGCAGGTGGAAGAAGAGGAGGAGGAAGCCGAGAAGGAGGAGGTGGCAACAGGAGGCAAAGAATGTTGCCCTGCGATCCTTGGCGGCGGAAGGACGTGCGCCAAACAGCTCTCCGCCTGGGGCCCAGCTGCCACTACATTTACCCAGTGTGCAGTTAGGGAGATATAGCGTCCCTGGCCGTGCTTACTGGTCCACGTATCTGTGGTTAGGTGGACCTTGCCACAGATGGCGTTGCGCAGTGCACACTTGATTTTATCGGATACTTGGTTGTGCAGGGAAGGCACGGCTCTCTTGGAGAAGTAGTGCCGGCTGGGAACAACATACTGTGGGACAGCAAGCGACATGAGCTGTTTGAAGCTGTCTGTGTCCACCAGCCTAAATGACAGCATTTCATAGGCCAGTAGTTTAGAAATGCTGGCATTCAGGGCCAGGGATCGAGGGTGGCTAGGTGGGAATTTACGCTTTCTATCAAATGTTTGTGAGATGGAGAGCTGAACGCTGGCGTGTGACATGGTTGAGACGCTTGGTGACGGAGGTGGTGGTGGTGGTGTTGGTGGTACATCCCCTGTTTGCTGGGCGGCAGGTGCCAACGTTCCTCCAGAGGCGGAGGAAGAGGCCGAGGCGGCAGCAGCAGAATAGGCCGAGGCGGCAGCAGCAGAAGAGGTAGCAGGGGGAGCCTGAGTGACTTCCTTGGTTTTAAGGTGTTTACTCCACTGCAGTTCATGCTTTGCATGCAGGTGCCTGGTCATGCAGGTTGTGCTCAGGTTCAGAACGTTAATGCCTCGCTTCAGGCTCTGATGGCACAGCGTGCAAACCACTCGGGTCTTGTCGTCAGCACATTGTTTGAAGAAGTGCCATGCCAGGGAACTCCTTGAAGCTGCCTTTGGGGTGCTCGGTCCCAGATGGCGGCGGTCAGTAGCAGGCGGAGTCTCTTGGCGGCGGGTGTTCTGCTTTTGCCCACTGCTCCCTCTTTTGCTACGCTGTTGGCTCGGTCTCACCACTGCCTCTTCCTCCGAACTGTGAAAGTCAGTGGCACGACCTTCATTCCATGTGGGGTCTAGGACCTCATCGTCCCCTGCATCGTCTTCCACCCAGTCTTGATCCCTGACCTCCTGTTCAGTCTGCACACTGCAGAAAGACGCAGCAGTTGGCACCTGTGTTTCGTCATCATCAGAGACATGCTGAGGTGGTATTCCCATGTCCTCATCATCAGGAAACATAAGTGGTTGTGCGTCAGTGCATTCTATGTCTTTCACCGCTGGGGAAGGGCTAGGTGGATGCCCTTGGGAAACCCTGCCAGCGGAGTCTTCAAACAGCATAAGAGACTGCTGCATAACTTGAGGCTGAGACAGTTTCCCTGGTATGCATGGGGGTGATGTGACAGACTGATGGGGTTGGTTTTTAGGCGCCATCTGTGCGCTTTCTGCAGAAGACTGGGTGGGAGATAATGTGAACGTGCTGGATCCACTGTCGGCCACCCAATTGACTAATGCCTGTACCTGCTCAGGCCTTACCATCCTTAGAACGGCATTGGGCCCCACCATATATCGCTGTAAATTCTGGCGGCTACTGGGACCTGAGGTAGTTGGTACACTAGGACGTGTGGATGTGGCAGAACGGCCACGTCCTCTCCCAGCACCAGAGGGTCCACTAACACCACCACGACCATGTCCACGTCCGCGTCCCTTACTAGATGTTTTTCTCATTGTTATGGTTCACCACAACAACAAATATATTATTTGGCCCAATGTATTGTATTCAAATTCAGCGGGATATAAATTTGAGGCCTAGTATTTAGGCGCTGGGTGACCGGTATGGATTTAGTGACAGAATTAGACTTGGAAATGCACAGAAGCGTGTGTGTGAAGTTATTCTGAATGACCCAATGTGCACCTTGAATATTATATACCCTTTTAGGGATAGATTTCAAATAGCTCTGATATAGCAGAAACCACTAAATTATGAAATTGCTAAATTGGGAATTGTATTTCAACCCAGAACAAGAAATGTGCTTGAACGGACACTAAATAACTCGCCCAGCTACAGCACTAGGGACAGATTTAGCGGGACATAAATTTGAGGCCTAGTATTTAGGCGCTGGGTGACAGGTATGGGTTTAGTGCCAGAATTAGACTTGGAAATACACAGTAGCGGGTGTGTGTGAAGTTATTCTGAATGACCCAATGTGCACCTTGAATATTATATACCCTTTTAGGGATAGATTTCAAATAGCTCTGATATAGCAGAAACCACTAAATTATGAAATTGCTAAATTGGGAATTGTATTTCAACCCAGAACAAGAAATGTGCTTGAACGGACACTAAATAACTCGCCCAGCTACAGCACTAGGGACAGATTTAGCTGGATATAAATTTGAGGCCTAGTATTTAGGCGCTGGGTGACAGGTATGGGTTTAGTGCCAGAATTAGACTTGGAAATACACAGTAGCGGGTGTGTGTGAAGTTATTCTGAATGACCCAATGTGCACCTTGAATATTATATACCCTTTTAGGGATAGATTTCAAATAGCTCTGATATAGCAGAAACCACTAAATTATGAAATTGCTAAATTGGGAATTGTATTTCAACCCAGAACAAGAAATGTGCTTGAACGGACACTAAATAACTCGCCCAGCTACAGCACTAAGGACAGATTTAGCGGGATATAAATTTGAGGCCTAGTATTTAGGCGCTGGGTGACAGGTATGGGTTTAGTGCCAGAATTAGACTTGGAAATACACAGTAGCGGGTGTGTGTGAAGTTATTCTGAATGACCCAATGTGCACCTTGAATATTATATACCCTTTTAGGGATAGATTTCAAATAGCTCTGATATAGCAGAAACCACTAAATTATGAAATTGCTAAATTGGGAATTGTATTTCAACCCAGAACAAGAAATGTGCTTGAACGGACACTAAATAACTCGCCCAGCTACAGCACTAGGGACAGATTTAGCTGGATATAAATTTGAGGCCTAGTATTTAGGCGCTGGGTGACAGGTATGGGTTTAGTGCCAGAATTAGACTTGGAAATACACAGTAGCGGGTGTGTGTGAAGTTATTCTGAATGACCCAATGTGCACCTTGAATATTATATACCCTTTTAGGGATAGATTTCAAATAGCTCTGATATAGCAGAAACCACTAAATTATGAAATTGCTAAATTGGGAATTGTATTTCAACCCAGAACAAGAAATGTGCTTGAACGGACACTAAATAACTCGCCCAGCTACAGCACTAAGGACAGATTTAGCGGGATATAAATTTGAGGCCTAGTATTTAGGCGCTGGGTGACAGGTATGGGTTTAGTGCCAGAATTAGACTTGGAAATACACAGTAGCGGGTGTGTGTGAAGTTATTCTGAATGACCCAATGTGCACCTTGAATATTATATACCCTTTTAGGGATAGATTTCAAATAGCTCTGATATAGCAGAAACCACTAAATTATGAAATTGCTAAATTGGGAATTGTATTTCAACCCAGAACAAGAAATGTGCTTGAACGGACACTAAATAACTCGCCCAGCTACAGCACTAGGGACAGATTTAGCTGGATATAAATTTGAGGCCTAGTATTTAGGCGCTGGGTGACAGGTATGGGTTTAGTGCCAGAATTAGACTTGGAAATACACAGTAGCGGGTGTGTGTGAAGTTATTCTGAATGACCCAATGTGCACCTTGAATATTATATACCCTTTTAGGGATAGATTTCAAATAGCTCTGATATAGCAGAAACCACTAAATTATGAAATTGCTAAATTGGGAATTGTATTTCAACCCAGAACAAGAAATGTGCTTGAACGGACACTAAATAACTCGCCCAGCTACAGCACTAAGGACAGATTTAGCGGGATATAAATTTGAGGCCTAGTATTTAGGCGCTGGGTGACCGGTATGGATTTAGTGACAGAATTAGACTGGGATATGGCCAAAAAATAAACAGACTATTGCTGGTTAAATGCACTTGGTGTGACAGCTTCACCCTGATGTAGGCTTTAGCCAAAAAACAACCACACCATTGAGGGTTAAATGCACTTGGTGACAGGCGCAGCTTGCCCCTGATTTAGTATATGGCCAAAAAATGAACAGACTATTGCTGGTTAAATGCACTTGGTGTGACAGCTTCACCCTGATGTAGGCTTTAGCCAAAAAACAACCACACCATTGAGGGTTAAATGCACTTGGTGACAGGCGCAGCTTGCCCCTGATTTTGTATATGGCCAAAAAATGAACAGACTATTGCTGGTTAAATGCACTTGGTGTGACAGCTTCACCCTGATGTAGGCTTTAGCCAAAAAACAACCACACCATTGAGGGTTAAATGCACTTGGTCGCAGCTTGTGCTGGCGCACCACAAGACACAAAATGGCCGCCGATCACCCCAGAAAAATGTGACTGACAAACGGTCTGGGCAGCCTAAAAACAGTGAGCAATTGAGGATCAGCAGCTCAATGATCCACAGCTGCAGATCGATCAGTTAATCAAGTCCTTTGGAGGAGTTAATCTGCCTAATCTCGCCCTACTGTCGCAGCCGCAACCTCTCCCTACGCTAATCAGAGCAGAGTGACGGGCGGCGCTATGTGACTCCAGCTTAAATAGAGGCTGGGTCACATGGTGCTCTGGCCAATCACAGCCATGCCAATAGTAGGCATGGCTGTGATGGCCTCTTGGGGCAAGTAGTATGACGCTTGTTGATTGGCTGCTTTGCAGCCTTTCAAAAAGCGCCAAGAAAGCGTCACAAAAGCGCGAAGAAAGCGACGAACACCGAACCCGAACCCGGACTTTTACGAAAATGTCCGGGTTCGGGTCCGTGTCACGGACACCCCAAAATTCGGTACGAACCCGAACTATACAGTTCGAGTTCGCTCATCCCTAATTGCTAGCAGTCTGCAGTAAGGGTACAGAGAGGTGGTAACCAGTTAGGGGCTGTCCCTGCACAGACTCAGTCTATCCAATTAGTGCTGCCATTTTCAGACTGTACAGATACAAACCACCAATTGATTGCCCCCCCCCCCCCCCGCCCCGTACCCTTACTGCAGACTGCTAACAATTCATCAATAATTTGTCGTAGAAATAATAAAGGAATGGTGCAACATAGAGCCATAAGAACAGATGCTCTAGAATTGTTATTACATGGGGAATGCATGAAGCTATTAAAACAGACATGTCAGGAGTGGTGAAAGGTCCTCTTTAAGCAAGCCAGAATATGTTCTAGACTGATTCTTCAAAGCTTTTTTTGATTTGATGACAGCCTTAGACACTCTTAACAATCTCACAATCAGCTTCATGCGGTAGTCAAATGGAATGGTTTTCCAACAGTCCAGAAGGTGTTCCCAGAGATACTGAGCACTTGTTGACTGCTTTTCCTTCATCCTGCTCATCACAAACCATCTCAATTAGGTTAAAGGGGTTGTCTGATTTTTACTATTGATGAGCTATCCTCAGGTTGTCACCGAAATCAGAGTGAATGAGAGCTGACACCCGGCACCCCTGCCGATCAGCTGTTTGAAGAGTGAGCAGCACTCGTATGATCACTGTCTTCTCTACTCTGTTTACCTGCTCACTGCAGCAGCAGTTCCAGAGGCAAGAAGTGTGATTACAAGTATGGAGTCCCCATTCACTTCTGTGGGACAGATCCGTCCTGCTCACTTGAACAGATGGATTCATCCCATATAAGTTAATGAGGACGCCATACTAATTACGCTGCTCACCGATGCAACAGAGTAGAGAAGGCAGCGTTCATACAAGTGCTGCCTTCTCTTTAAACAGCTGTTTTGCAGCCCCCCGCTAATCTGATATAATGAGGTCATCATAAGTAAAAAGTGGACAACCTCTTTAAGGTCAGGTAATTGTGGAGGAGCACACCATGACCCTCCTTCTTGGTCAAATAGCCCTTACATAGCCTGGAGGTGTGTTGTGGTCATTGTCTTGTTGAAAAAAAACTGATGGTTCCACTTAGAACAAACCAGATGGGATGGCATGTCGCTTCAGAATACTGTGGTAATCATCTGGTTGCCATGACATTTTAATAAATCACCAACGGTGTTGTCTGCAAAGCACCTCCACACTATTATACCTCCTCCTCCATGCTTCATGGTGAGAACCATATATTTTGAAACTATCCACTCACCTTTCCTAATTCCCACAAAGACATGGAGGTTAGTATCAAAAATCTCTAATTTTGACTTATCAGACCATAGTGTAGATTTTCATTAGTCAAAAGCCTCATGCACACAACCGTTATGTGCATCCGTGTCCGTTGTTCCGTTTTCCGTGATTTTCTGCGGACCCATTGACTTTTAATGGGTCCGTTGAAAACTCAGAAAATGCACCGTTTGGCATCCGCGTCCGTGATCCGTGTTTCCTGTCCGTCCCAAAAATATGACCTGTCCTATTTTTTGGACGGACAACGGTTCGCGGACCCATTCAAGTCAATGGGTCCGTGAAAAAACACGAAGGCACACAAGATTTTATTCCTATCATTTTCAAAGCAAACTTGACTTTTCTGGTCTGCTGATCCTCCAAAAAACGGACACGGATCACAGAACAACGGAACCCCGTTTTGAGGACCGTGAAAAAATACTGTTGTGTGCAAGAGGCCAAATGTTCATTCCTTGTGTTTCTTGACCCAAGCAATTTTCTTGTTGTTGTTGTTCCCCAGTAGTGGCTTCTTTGCAGCAGTTGATGTTGTTGCAGTCTGAACAGTTGATGTTGAGATGTGTCTAGTTTTTGATCTCTGTAAAGTGTTTTTGTAGGCTCTAATTTTAGGTGCTGTTAAGTTGCGTTTTCTGAGGCTGATACCATAAGTCTAATAAGCTTATTCTCTGCAGCAGAGATAACTTGTTCTTCCTTTCCTGGGGCAGTCTTCATGAGCGTTAGTTTCATCAGAACGTTGATGGCTTTCATTGCTGCACTTGACCTTTAAGTCTTAAAAAAACTATGGAATGTTGAAACGATGGAATGTTGTTTCTCTTTACTTAGTTGAGAGGCTTTTGCCATAATATGGATTAGTATAATAGGGCAAAACACTGTATGGAACTGTGCACCAATCTTACCTCTGCACAATACAGAAAGTGATAAACTGATAGTCTCAAACACATTAACCTGTTCAACCTGTTCTGGCTTTTGCCGCCGTACCTTATAGTTTACATCTCCAATTTTCTCGAGTACCCCATAGGACCCCTGCCACCTAGTCAGGAACTTACTGTCCAAGGTCAGCACCAGAACCAAAACCCGATCACCCGAGTTAAAGATCCGTACCCCAGCCTGACGATTATAGACCCGACTCTGGGCTTGCTGAGCTGCCTCCATATGCTCCCTAACAAGAGAACACACTGTCTCTATATTGCATCTGGGTAACGTACTCAGTTAGGTAGTCTTACTTGGGAAAACATCTCCATCAACTCCTTAGCTATGAGTTTGGCCGAGGTATGTCGCAGTGGCACCCAGTCTGGGTATCGAGTGGCGTAGTCTAGAATGACTAAGATGTGTTGATGCCCTCTGGCGGACTTCGGTACTGGGCCTATGAGGTCCATAGCTATTCGGTCAAACGGTACTTTGATTATCGGGAGAGGTACTAGGGGACTATGGAAATGTGGCTGGGGGCTAGTTATCTGGCAGGTCGGGCAAGACTTACAAAACTCTTCCACTTCTTTGAATATGCTGGGCCAGTAAAACTGCTGTAGAATATGATCCTGAGTTTTCTGCAGTCCCAGTTTGCAATAAGCCTTGGGGACCACCAACTGTTCAATAGGCTCACCCCGTAGTTGGTTTAACCAATACAACATATCTTGATGAACTACAAAACCCGGAAACACTGACTCTGCCCCAGGTTGTTGTGGGTCACCATCTACTATTAACACATTTTCCCAGGCGCGGGATAGGATTGGTTCCTGATGTTGGGCGATACCAAAATTATCCCCGGAGACGTTGAGGTCTGCGAATTCAGGACCCAGCTTTAAGTCCTCCACGTCTCCCACCATCACACTTAGTTGGGTTGTCTCCCACTCTTCCACGAAGTGATGGTCACCTCGACCACTGGCCCTTCGGTCTCAGGTTCACAGTGTTCTCTGTAGAGTCCTGGTAGCCTCATAGCGCACCACCAGGTCAACCATCTCAAGGGCATTACCAGGAGACACCTGGCCAATCCAGTGCTGGAGAGGGTATGGCAAAGCCCTCCAGAATACAGAATACATCAGCCAACAGACGGTCCAGCATAGCAGTGGAACTCAGTACGTCAGGCAGCAGCCATTTTTGCAACCGGTGTAGCAGATCATAATATTGAGGTCTCGCGGGTTCAGCCGGGTTAAACTTCTACTGATGCACCCGCTGGGCCCGGACCAACACATTTTTGCCAGAATCTCACCCTTTACTGTCGTGTAATTGGCTGCTTGATCATCTGGTAAGTCGAAAAACACCTGCTGGGGTCCGGATGCCAGTAATAGAGCGATGACCTCAGCTCACTGATCTCTGGGTAGTTTCTCCCTCCTTTTTGAACACTGCTAGATAGGTCTCAACATCGTCCAGGGGGGTCATCTTAGGGATAGCCGCATGGACCACTTTTCGGGCATCGTTGATACTGTGGGATACTCCTGTCGCTTGTGAAGCCATCACATGTTGCAATAGCAGCTGGTTGGTTTCCTGCTGCTGCTTATTAGCCTCCCGCTGTTGCAAGCTAGCCTCCATGAGGGCTTTTACGACAGCTTCCATTTTGTTGAGAGACACGGGTTGTAATCTCGCTGGTTTGATGTAAGACATACAAATGTGCCCGGAAAAGCTAAAATATTTCGACCTTCACGCCACCCTCACTGCACTTGCTCGCATCCTCCACCAATTGTGGGGACTCGCTCTGGTAGACAGGATTAGAGGACGCAGTATAGAGGCAACAACAAGTTCTTTGAATTAAACAGTTCAGTGTTTTATTCACAGTTTAGGCAAGTGACAAAACAAACAGTCATATTCAAACAAAAAAGTCACCTTGCGGTGTTGGTAGTAATTCACACCATGCTGCAATTCTGCCTCAAAGAGTCCTTGCTGATAACAGCACCAACCTGTTTTCACGCCACACAGGTAGGCACATATGCAAACTATTGTAATTTCTACACCGTTCACCTGATTTGGATGTAAATACCCTCAAATAAAAGCTGACAGTTTGCAGTTAAAGCACGTCTTGTTTGTTTCATTCCAAATAGATTGTGGTGGTGTATAGAGCCAAAAATGTTAGAATTGTGTCAATGTCCCAATATTTATGGACCTGACTGTAAATATATATATATATATATATATATATATATATATATATATATGTAGAAAAGATGGGCAGCACTCCAAAAAGTAAAAAATACCAAAAGTCTTTATTTACCCCAGTGGGACATGCGCAACGTTTCGGCTCCAAACCAGAGCCTTTCTCAAGCAGTGTGTGGGGACAAAATGCCAGCAACAAACTCATTCATTACAATTAACAAAATCTGTGCAATTACTAAACAATAAAGCAAAAAAATCAATTGTGCATCTTATAAAATATAGAATAAAAAATGCAAATGTGTGACAATACATTCCAAGTACAATATAGTACATGTTTTCTTAGAAATGTGTACATGATTCTAAATAATACAAGAAAATTTTTCCATACATTATTGATTACATCAATTATCAAAATCAGTGCCACTTGTGAATAATAAAAGTGTCAAGTGCTTACTATGAGGTATTGCAAATGGAGGGTGAATGGCCGCCATCCAGGATACCGCATGTCGATCGGCGTGTCCGGGCCATCTCTGCGCATGTCTTGATGACGTACATAAGGCCCTTCTGGTTGTAGCTGCGTACATCACTGCGCATTGCAATTCCAACCCTACGTCGGCCATATTTGTCAAGGGAACCGAACATCCACCGCGGACGTCACACAACAATATCATCATAGTCTGCTGTATACAGGATCGAGGTGGCGCCAGCAACATTTTATGCCGGCATAACATTAGTGGCAGTGCGGGGTCGCGCGAAGACTGCGTCCACACATTATAGGCGCAGTCTCCACCCGTAACCCACGGTCAGTAGCGCTCCCATATATTAATATGGGGTCGCACTGTACCCCCGGTCAAAAAACCACACACAGTATCACCACTCAAGAGGGTTCTCATCAATATCACCTCCCATGTGGCCCACAGACCATGACCATGTTCTAAAAGATGAAAATAAAGAATAAAAAAATAAAATAAATTTAAGCAAAGACAAACACCGACATCCCCGACGAAACGCGAATCCTGACGCCATTCAAATATCTCCTTATATTCTCCCTCACCAGACTCCATTGCAAACCATCTGTGAAAAAAATAAAATAAAGAAAGAATTTTTTAATAATAAAAATTTGGCAATCCATAAGGAACTACAATTTTGTCCCATACAGTTGATCACCAAATATACTCAGGTGCAATGTACCGGTTACATATGTTGGTCAAGGGCAAGCCACTGACCTATATCACCCCAATATTATAGTCCACGTTCAGACCATGCGGTTTGCGGGAGTTAAGTACATGGATCCATTTGAGTTCCCTTTTTAAAAAAATACTAAACAAAATCAATAATACAACACTTCATGTCTCTCTCAACATGTTTCAATTCTGCAAAGTGTTTTGAAACCGGCAGATTCAGTCTTTTCTTTCTTATGCTTAACCTGTGGTTGTTGAGACGCGACTTGAAATCCGTAGTCGTCTCTCCAACATACAAAAAGTTGCATGGACAAGTTAATACATAAATAATAAAGCTGGAGTCGCATGTCAGATAATGACCTATCTGATATGCAATGCTGGTTTGGGGGTGTACAAATGTTTTACCCTTAAGTATATACCTGCAGTTAACACAGGATAGACAGGGAAAACAGCCAACACTGGGATTTGTTAGCGTTGTCTGTCTACCCTTTTTCAATGTGCCCACATCCGCCTTCACTAGCTGATCCTTTAAACTCCGGGCAGGGGCGTAGCTATAGGCTCATGGGCCCTGGTGCAAGAGTTCAGTTTTGGCCCCCCCTTACCTCAATACCGTTTCCTAACACCACCAGACCCCTGCACGCCCACCATGCCCAATGGCAGAACTAAAATCTCACCGAGAAAATACATTTTAATGCAATAAGTGCATGTACAGCTGCTCTCCATTCATTTTCTATGGGGCCGGTGAAAATAGCCGAGTGCTGGCTCGTCTATTTCCGTCGAGCCCGTAGAAGTGAATGGAAGCGGTGGCCGGTCATGCGCGGTACTCTCCTATTCACTTCTATGGGGAGCCGGCTTGGTGATGGCCGGACTGGAGTCCTAAAGCCACCACCTTGCGAGGCTCCGTTCTCGATATAGGTGCGGGTCCCAGTGGTGGGACCCGCACCTATAAGACAATGGGGGCATAGCCTAGCAATATGCCCCCATTGTCTATGATGAGACAACCCCTTTAAAGTGATAATTGACTTAAGCTTAGGCTGCTATGTTCACATGGCTATGGCGCTGCCGTGCCTGTGGCACCACAGATATGTGAATGTACAGTAGTTGACACTTTAAAGGGATTCTGTCACCTCTCCTAACTCAAAATCGGATTTTAAAGCAGTCATGCAGCACAGATTACCTTGAATAGGCTGTGCTCTTCTATCTTGTAATCCGTCCAGTAGTTTAGGAGAAAAACAACTTTTAAGATTATGCAAATTAGCACTGATGGTGCCCAGAGGGGCGTTATGTTCCCCTTAGTGTGCCCAGTAACGCCCCTCTTACAGTGCCCAAAACGCCTTCCTCCTGAATCCCTAACCGCCCACAGCGTCTCATCCCTCTCCTCCCCCTCCCTCACGTCCGAGCGAAGTCTCCCACTGAGGGCTGCGCCAGTGCAATCTGCAGGAGACTGAGGGAAGAGCGAGCATCGGACGTCACTGGGCTCGGCGCATGCCCAGTGACGAGGATGAAGCTCCTGCCCTCAGTCTCCAGCAAATCGCACTGGCGCAGCCCTCAGTGGGTACTGCGTCTGCGTGAGACTTCGCTCGGACGTGAGGGAGGGGGAGGAGAGGGATGAGACGCTGTGGGCGGTTAGGGATTCAGGAGGAAGGCGTTTTGGGCACTGTAAGAGGGGCGTTACTGGGCACACTAAGGGGAACATAACGCCCCTCTGGGCACCATCAGTGCTAATTTGCATAATCGTAAAAGTCGTTTTTCTCCTAAACTACTGGACGGATTACAAGATAGAAGAGCACAGCCTAATCAAGGTAATCTGTGCTGCATGGCTGCTTTAATATCCGATTTTGAGTTAGGAGAGGTGACAGAATCCCTTTAAGGCTACTTTCACACTTGCGCTTGATCGGATCCGTTCTGAACGGATCCGATCATATTAATGCAGACGGAGGCTCCGTTCAGTACGGATCCGTCTGCATTAATAACTTAGAAAAATTTCTAAGTCTGAAAGTAGCCTGAGCGGATCCGTTCAGACTTTCAATGTAAAGTCAATGGGGGACGGATCCGCTTGAAGATTGAGCCATATGGTGTCATCTTCAAGCGGATCCGTTCCCATTGACTTACATTGTAAGTCTGAACGGATCCGCATGCCTCCGCACGGCCAGGCGGACAGCTGAACGCTGCAAGCAGCGTTCAGCTGTCCGCCTGTCCGTGCGGAGGTGAGCGGAGCAGAGGCTGAACGCCCTCAGACTGATGCAGTCTGAGCGGATCCGCTCCATTCAGACTGCATCAGGGCTGGACGGAGGCGTTCGGGTCCGCTCGTGAGCTCCTTGAAACGGAGCTCACGAGCGGACCGACGAACGCAAGTGTGAAAGTAGCCTAAGTCAAGTCTAAAACGGGGATACATCAGGAGGCAAGGTAGTGGCAGTGTACCCCCCAAACTGAGGTGACATGCTGTACAGCCACACTACAGCAGTGTCACTCACCCAGTGCAAGTAGAACCCAGCCCCATCCCAAGCCATCACAATCTGGGGAAACCAGTAGAAACTGGCTAGTTTATACACAGACTACTAGCAACTAGGTCCTGGGCCCCTGGCCCTACCAGCCTGTAGCAGGAGTGGCCGACCCTTCCACATCAGTTAAGTCTCCGCTCATGCTGGCTGCTGTGCTGGTATCTCCCAGTCAGTCCCCATTCCTTCCCTCTGTAGAGCTCTGCTGGTCACGCCGCCTCACCTCACTCACTCCCTGCAGCAGGCATGCACAGCTTCACATCGACGTCCGGCTCACAACTCTCCCACACAGTAACAACGGGAGCGGAGCCACGCCCTCTCCTGAATGTGCCTGCACGTACTACACACGCTCTGCCTCTGCCCCCACCACTATGTGAACTTAGCCGAATTGTATGTAAATCACTAGCGCTGCCTGCAGACAGTTCTGAAGCAGCGCTTTCATTGTTTACTGGGACTCTGTCTCTCCTGGGGGGCCCCGTGGGCCCCCCTGACTTAGGGGCCCGGTCGCAATTGCGACCGCTGCGACCCCTATAGCTACGCCACTGACTCCGGGACCTTCTATAGGACATTAAAGGGGGCAGTGGAACTCTGTAATCGTGTTGTGGCAACCTTTTAGTATACCCCAGTGTCGTCGTATGATGTTCCCTATCTCAACACTCTGTTCAGAGTGTGTTGAGATAAAGGGAATGCTCATCATTTTGGAACGTTCTTTTTTTATTGTTTTAAGGGTGTCATCCCTATTTTGATGTCTAGCCGCTTCCTTTTTCTCTTTCAATAGTTTAGTTGGACTGGCAGTGTCATCTGGACTGGCAGTGTCAAGCAGCTCCATGACTGTCATGGATTTCTCAATGGTGCGCTTCAATTCACACTGGTACATTCACAAACGGAAATGCAATTTTTGGACACCCGCGTGGTTCTGTCAAGGGGTAGGGTGGAAACCGAGTTGTTCACCAAACCCACTGACAGGAACACGCTGATGTACAGCAGCAATCATCCCAGACCAATGGTAAGATCTTTGCCGTATTCACAGTTCTTAACCACTTCCCATCTGGGCCATTTGCCCCCTTCCTGACCAGGCCTAATTTTGCAAAACTGACATATCTCACTTTATGTGGTAATAACTTTGGAACGCCTTTATTTATCCAAGTCATTCAGAGATTGTTTTCTCGTGACGCATTGTACTTCATGATAGTCATAAATTTGAGTCAAAATATTTCACCTTTATTTATGAAAAAATCCCAAATTTACCCCAAAATTTGAAAAATTTGCAATTTTCTAAATTTCAATTTCTCTGCTTTTAAAACAGAAAGTGATACCTCTTAAAATATTTATTACTTAACATTTCCCATATGTCTACTTTATGTTGGCATCATTTTGGAAATGTCATTTTATTTTTTTAGGACGTTAGAAGGCTTAGAAGTTTAGAAGAAATTCTTCAAATTTTTAAGAAAATTGCCAAAACCCACTTTATAAGGACCAGTTCAGGTCTGAAGTCACTTTGTGGGGCCTACATAGTGGATACCCCCATAAATGACCCCATTGTAGAAACTACACCCCTCAAGGTATTCAAAACCGATTATACAAACTTTGTTAACCCTTTATGCGTTCCACAAGAATTAAAGGAAAATGGAGATAAAATTTTTAAATTTCACTTTTTTGGCAGATTTTCCATTTTAATCCAATTTTTTCTTTAACACATCGATGGTTAACAGCCAAAAAAAACTCAATATTTATTACCCAGATTCTGCGGTTTACAGAAACACCCCACATGTGGTCATAAACTGCTGTATGGGCACACGGCAGGGCGCAGAAGAAAAGGAACTCCACATGGTTTTTAGATGCCATGTCCCAATTGAAGCCCCCTGATGCACCCTTACAGTAGAAACTCCCAAGAAGTGACCCCATTTTGGAAACTAGGGGATAAGGTGCCAGTTTTATTAGTACTATTTTTGGGTACATATGATTTTTTGATCATTCATTATAATACTTTATGGGGCAAGGTGACCCAAAAATTGGTTGTTTTAGCACAGTTTCTATTTATTTATTTTTACAGCGTTCACCTGAGGGGTTCAGTCAAGTGACATTTTTATAGAGCAGATTGTTACGGACATGGCGATACCTAATATGTATACTTTTTTTCATTTATTAAAGTTTTACACAATAATAGCATTTTTGAAACAAAAAAATTATGTTTTAATGTGTCCATGTTCTGAGAGCTATAGTTTTTTTACTTTTTGAGAGATTTTCTTATGTAGAGGCTAATTTTTTGCGGGATGAGGTGACGGTTTTATTGGTACCATTTTGTGGGACATACGCGTTTTTGATCACTTGGTGTTGCACCTTTTGTGATGCAAGGTGACAAAATTGCTTGTTTTGACACAGTTTTCTTTTTTTTTACGGTGTTCACCCGAGGGGTTAGGTCATGTGATATTTTTATAGAGCTGGTTTTTACGGATGCGGCAATACCAAATATGTCTATTTTATTTTATTTTTTTCTATTTTGAAATTTTTTTTATTCCTTACTTGGGGACTTTTTTTTTTTACATGTGAAACTTTTATTTTATTTTATTTTTTCAACCCTTTATTTTAAATTTTTTTTATTTTACACTTTTCGTCCCCCATAAGGTCATACAAGACCTCTGGGGGACATTTGCGTAACTTTTTCTTTTTTTTTTTTCACTGTTGATTTCTCCTGTAACTGGGGCTGACAAAGGAGCCCCAGTTACAGAAGAAATGCACCCCCCAGAGAGGCTGTACAGCATGATTCTGCGCTGTACAGCCTCAGAGCAGGGCTGATCGAGGTCTCTGAAAGACCTCACACAGCTCCTGCACTCTCCGGTCCCGGCGGTCACATGACCGCCGGGCCGGAAGGCAGCGATCCGGAAGGCAGGGACACCTGGGAACTGTCCCTGCCTTATCTCTGGGTTGCCCTGCTGTCACTGACAGCGGGCAACCCGATCAGCAGCTGCATGATTAGCGTGCAGCTGCTGTTTCTGAAAGGACGTTTTAAAACGTGCTTTCAGAAATAGAGGTCCACCCATAGGACGTTTATATCCTATGGGCGGACGGAAAGTGGTTAAGGGCCAGACGGATTGTCTCGGATCCTGAGATCTTTGACAAAACTTTTGATACATTGGTCAACATGTTCCAACTAAACTATTGAAAGAGAAAAAGGAAGTGGCTAGGCATCTAAATAGGGATGACACCCTTAAAACAATAAAAAAAGAACGTTCCAAAATGATGAGCATTCCCTTTATCTCAACACACTCTGAACAGAGTGTTGAGATAGGGAACATCATACGACGACACTGGGGTATACTAAAAGGTTGCCACAACACGATTACAGAGTTCCACTGCCCCCCTTTAATGTCCTATAGAAGGTCCCGGAGTTTAAAGGATCAGCTAGTGAAGGCGGATGTGGGCACATTGAAAAAGGGTAGACAGACAACGCTAACAAATCCCAGTGTTGGCTGTTTTCCCTGTCTATCCTGTGTTAACTGCAGGTATATACTTAAAGAGGACCTTTCACTCGTATACAAACTAAAAACTAACTCTATCTGTGGGCAGAGCGGCGCCCAGGGGTCCCCCTGCACTTACTAGTATGCCTGGGCGCCGCTCCGTTCGCCGGGTATAGGCTCCGGTGTCTCAGCTCTGTCTGTTGTATTGGACTGATTTTTTGTAGGAGGCGTGTCCCTTGCTGCAGCACTGGCCAATCGCAGCGCGCAGCTCATAGCCAGTCTATGAGCTGTGTGCTGCGATTGGCCAGCACTGCAGCAAGGGACACGCCTCCTACAAAAAATCAGTCCAGTACAACAGATGGAGCTGAGACACCGGAGCCTATACCGGGCGAACGGAGCGGCGCCCAGGCATACTAGTAAGTGCAGGGGGACCCCTGGGCGCCGCTCTACCCACTGATATAGTTAGTTTTTAGTTTGTATACGAGTGAAAGGTCCTCTTTAAGGGTAAAACATTTGTACACCCCCAAACCAGCGTTGCATATCAGGTCATTATCTGACATGCGATTCCAGCTTTATTATTTATGTATTAACTTGTCCATGCAACTTTTTGTATGTTGGAGAGACGACTATGGATTTCAAGTCGCGTCTCAACAACCACAGGTTAAGCATAAGAAAGAAAAGACTGGATCTGCCGGTTTCAAAACACTTTGCAGAATTGAAACATGTTGAGAGAGACATGAAGTGTTGTATTATTGATTTTGTTTAGTATTTTTTTAAAAAGGGAACTCAAATGGATCCATGTACTTAACTCCCGCAAACCGCATGGTCTGAACGTGGACTATAATATTGGGGTGATATAGGTCAGTGGCTTGCCCTTGACCAACATATGTAACCGGTACATTGCACCTGAGTATATTTGGTGATCAACTGTATGGGACAAAATTGTAGTTCCTTATGGATTGCCAAATTTTTATTATTAAAAAATTCTTTCTTTATTTTATTTTTTTCACAGATGGTTTGCAATGGAGTCTGGTGAGGGAGAATATAAGGAGATATTTGAATGGCGTGCGGTCAGGATTCGCGTTTCGTCGGGGATGTCGGTGTTAAATTTATTTTATTTTTTTATTCTTTATTTTCATCTTTTAGAACATGGTCATGGTCTGTGGGCCACATAGGAGGTGATATTGAGGAGAACCCTCTTGAGTGGTGATACTGTGTGTGGTTTTTTGACCGGGGGTACAGTGCGACCCCATATTAATATATGGGAGCGCTACTGACCGTGGGTTACGGGTGGAGACTGCGCCTATAATGTGTGGACGCAGTCTTCGCGCGACCCCGCACTGCCACTAATGTTATGCCGGCATAAAATGTTGCTGGCGCCACCTCGATCCTGTATACAGCAGACTATGATGATATTGTTGTGTGACGTCCGCGGTGGATGTCCGGTTTCCTTGACAAATATGGCCGACGTAGGGTTGGAATTGCAATGCGCAGTGATGTACGCAGCTACAACCAGAAGGGCCTTATGTACGTCATCAAGACATGCGCAGAGATGGCCCGGACACGCCGATAGACATGCGGTATCCTGGATGGCGGCCATTCATCCTCCTATCTCGTTTTCACCCTCCATTTGCAATACCTCATAGTAAGCACTTGACACTTTTATTATTCACAAGTGGCACTGATTTTGATAATTGATGTAATCAATAATGTATGGAAAAATTTTCTTGTATTATTTAGAATCATGTACACATTTCTAAGAAAACATGTACTATATTGTACTTGGAATGTATTGTCACACATTTGCATTTTTTATTCTATATTTTATAAGATGCACAATTGATTTTTTTGCTTTATTGTTTAGTAATTGCACAGATTTTGTTAATTGTAATGAATGAGTTTGTTGCTATATATTGCTGGCATTTTGTCCCCACACACTGCTTGAGAAAGGCTCTGGTTTGGAGCCGAAACGTCGCGCATGTCCCACTGGGGTAAATATTTTTTTACTTTTTGGAATGCTGCCCATTTTTTCTACTTTTGTATCTTTGGATTGGCTTTGATCCACATTGGGCCAGCCGCACCCACCAGCTTACATTCAGGACGGTTCTGCCATTGTTTTTTCTTTTTTCTTTTTTATATATATTATATATATATATATATATATATATATATATAAATATATATACAGTATATTGTAAGGGATCTCTTTACTTCAGGGGGTCGAGCTCACAGACTTCTTCACCACACATAAAGTTTAGGCTCAAACTTGTGATTTATGATGGCACTTCAGCATCAACAAAACAAAATAAACACCTGCCCATCTGGCCACTACCTATACAAAATACGTCCCTACCTCTCTTGTAGAGCACCGTTCACACGTGCAAGTCGGTTCGGCTTTACTCAGCCAAATAGTCCACCCAGGGAAATCATCAGGCATCGCATAGCCTTGTGGCCCCTCAGTCCTCCTGACTGAGACCATGCCGCACCTCGGTAGGTCTCTGCTTCCAAGTCACTCTCTCTTCCCCAGACTAACACCCTGGGATGTGCTTTATCCAGTCTGATTATAGCAGACCTCACCTGCGATCCTCTCTGGACCAAGGGAACACCTGTCCTGGAAAGGTGTGGATTGGCAGATCCCACTTTCATCTGCCAATCCAACTAAAATCCAGCTCAGAATATACCAAAAACAACCTTGTCTCAGCAACCTACATCCTGCTGAGACTATTGCATCCCGGATATATATATATATATATATATAACTAAAATCCTGTTTAAGATATAACATTCTGTGCTGATTTATTTCCTAATATACCTTAATTATAACTTTTTCCGCTGCAGAGTACAATATCCGTTGCAAAGACCAGGGCCGGTGAAAGGATTTTTGCCAACACAAGCGAAGCTCCATTTTGGCGCCCCCTCGCAGCTAACCTGGCCCTGGTCCCATCTGCAGCAGCTGGCTTCTCCTCTGTGTGGTCCTGGTATCTACTCTCTCTGCTTCAAACAATCGCTGGTTTGAGGACCGTAGTTTTCACCCTCTAAGACGCACCTAGGTTTTAGAGGAGGATAATAAGAAAAATATATTTTCCATTACACCTCAGGTCAGACCAGCAATCAGACCCCAATGTTATTCAGACCTCAGCTCACAGCCGCAATCAGACCCCTAATGTTAATCAGACCTCATATCAGCCCCCCATGTCAGACATCATGCCAGCATGACAGCCTTTAGCCCCCATGTCAGCCATCAGCCCCCATCCATCAGCTCCCCATGTAAGCCATCATGCCCCCATGTCAGCCATAAGCGCCCATGTCACATTTCTTACCCTCCATGTCAAATCACCCCCTATGTCACATCAGCCCTTCATGTCACATTTCTTCTCCTCCATGTCACATTTTTCCGCCCTCCCCCAGGGTGCGCCCTAACGCAGCCGCTTGGTCTGCCTTATGGTAGCACTGGCCCTGGCAAAGACATAGAGTAAAATGATAAAATTAAGCCACCACTAGAGGGAACTTAGAAACTCACCATATATTGTGCTATTATTGATTACAATGTAAAAACTGTTTGTTGCAAGCTCTTAGTATTTCCCTAAAGAAATAATTCAATCATAAAACTCTGTGGAGGATATATTTAAAGACAGACATTTCACATACTAGTGTTTAACTGAAATTCGCTGAACTATATGCAGGAAATTTATTAAGGGGTGTCTTTCAGCAGTTTTGATCCTGCTAACCTGATGACAGAAGTAGGAAAGGGATGGAGACAGCATACTTTTTTATGGAGATTTTATTGTCCGAAGTAGTGTGAATATGAAGTTTTATTCTGCAAGAATCACAGGAGGCTCAGCTTCACTGTGAGGTGTTCTGTTCTCTGCATTGCACTGCTTCAAAACAACAGTAGTAGTGGATGGAGCTGGCAACTGTAGAGCTGCTCCCATTGAAATGAATACTTCTGTAACCAGCTTCGGCTAGTTTCACGCTAGCGCTAAAATCTTCCATCTGTCTTTTCTGTCAGAAGTACAGTCTGTCAGAGTTTATCGTATCTGGCATAGCCAGACATATAATATAGCAGGCCTGGGGGTACGACAAATTGGTTATATTATGCATTTTACTGTTTGCTCTTGGCTATTACTACTAGCATGAATGGATGACACCCTCTTCCTTCCCTCTTGGTAGGAATGGGCTGGTCCTGCTTCCTGCCAGGTGAGGGAGTTCCTGTCCAGAGACAGAAGGGAGAGGAAGCAAGTTGCAAAACTCCTGCTCCTGTTACAGACTCCACAGATACACTACTTTAATTCACCCCCAAATAAAGTCTTGAGAGTCTAGACAGCAGAGTGACCTGCTATTTCTTCATCTACA
This sequence comes from Bufo gargarizans, assembly GCF_014858855.1. Lineage (NCBI taxonomy): Eukaryota > Metazoa > Chordata > Amphibia > Anura > Bufonidae > Bufo > Bufo gargarizans. Next base: position 63,281,286 of record NC_058088.1, on the reverse strand, counting down.
AACATTGATGTAAGGTGAGGGACTACAGCCAAGCCACCCATCACCAAACAACCACTAGGCCAGTGTCATCTAAGTGTTGAATTGCCACCAACCAACCTACCTTCATATCCTCAGCTGGCGCCAGAGAAGGATTGCACATAAAGCCTGCTACTGCTGTATGCATTTAAATTTCTAAGTTGCATTTAGTAAAAAAAAAATGTGTTACATTTTATTCTCGCACTATAATTCCACTGCACTGATCTCCAGGGAGCAATGGCCTGAGGTAGTACACTGTGACACAACACTTCATCAAGGCCACTGCCGCTCCTTTCCTCTTCACCAGCTCCTCAGGTGGTTTCTGCTAAAACTACCTTTCCCCACCAGATTCCATTGACTAAAATTGCATTCGGCAGAGATCCGGCCTGTTTCTGGCATTAGCGTCAGGATTCGACTGCTGCTTGCAGTGGTGCTCTGGCCCTCTCCAGCTATTCTGGAAATGATAAACTGCCGAAACAGCCTGCCAGAAGATGTTAAAACCTTGTTCACTACCCAATGAATGGGGCTGCATATTTAGGATGCTGAATTCCAACATCCATCAGAGCTACTCCGAAATAGCAGCTTGGCGGGGGTGTGCGGTGTTGATTATTCCTGATCCATCAATAGTTAAGTCCTGCAATACCCCTTTAAATTACTGAATGACTAACATTGAAGGGGCTTGCAAGCTTGTGAGTGGCTGCTTGATTGCATTATATTTTTTTTCTTTTTGCTTCTCCAGAATAAATGCAAATATACCAAGCGTGGGCACATATTGTACCTGATTAGAAGATTTTTTGAAAGTTCTTTGATAGCGCCACATTAAAATAAAGAAAACTTGCTTGCTGTTTTTGTTAGTCTTCAGATCTTTGCAGCTCCTGAAATAAAATGAAATTCATTTTTAGCTGGTAGGAACAAATTTAAATTTATTTACAGTGTCTTTATCAATGTTTTGGCTGTAATACGAGAGAATTTTTGTTTACAATCTTTGAGTTGTGACAACAAATTGTGTCCGATAAAAAAAAGTACAGTGGAGGAAATAATTATTTGACCCCTCACTGATTTTGTAAGTTTGTCCAATGACAAAGAAATGAAAAGTCTCAGAACAGTATCATTTCAATGGTAGGTTTATTGTAACAGTGGCAGATAGCACATCAAAAGGAAAATCGAAAAAATAACTTTAAATAAAAGATAGCAACTGATTTGCATTTCATTGAGTGAAATAAGTATTTGAACCCTCTAACAAAAAAAGACTTAATACTTGGTGGAAAAACCCTTGTTTGCAAGCACAGAGGTCAAACGTTTCTTGTAATTGATGACCAAGTTTGCGCACATTTTAGGAGGAATGTTGGTCCACTCCTCTTTGCAGATCATCTCTAAATCCCTAAGGTTTCGAGGCTGTCTCTGTGCAACTCTGAGCTTGAGCTCCCTCCATAGGTTTTCGATTGGATTAAGGTCCGGAGACTGACTAGGCCACTCCATGACCTTAATGTGCTTCTTCTTGAGCCACTCCTTTGTTGCCTTTGCTGTATGTTTTGGGTCATTGTCGTGCTGGAACACCCATCCACGATCCATTTTCAGTTTCCTGGCAGAGGGAAGGAGGTTGTCGCTCAGGATTTCACGATACATGGCTCCGTCCATTTTCCCGTTTATGCGAATAAGTTGTCCTGTGCCCTTAGCAGAAAAACACCCCCAAAGCAAAATGTTTCCACCCCCATGCTTGACGGTGGGGACGGTGTTTTGGGGGTCATAGGCAGCATTTTTCTTCCTCCAAACACAGCGAGTTGAGTTAATGCCAAAGAGCTCTATTTTGGTCTCATCAGACCACAGCACCTTCTCCCAGTCACTCTCTGAATCATTCAGGTGTTCATTGGCAAACTTCAGACGGGCCTGCACATGTGCCTTCCTGAGCAGGGGGACCTTGCGAGCCCTGCAGGATTTTAATCCATTGCGGTGTAATGTGTTTCCAATGGTTTTCTTGGTGACTGTGGTCCCTGCTAATTTGAGGTCATTAACTAACTCCTCCCGTGTAGTTCTAGGATGCTTTTTCACCTTTCTCAGAACCATTGACACCCCACGAGGTGAGATCTTGCGTGGAGCCCCAGAGCGAGGTCGATTGATGGTCATTTTGTGCTCCTTCCATTTTCGAACAATCGCACCAACAGTTGTCACCTTCTCTCCCAGCTTCTTGCTAATGGTTTTGTAGCCCATTCCAGCCTTGTGCAGGTCTACAATTTTGTCTCTGACATCCTTGGACAGCTCTTTGGTCTTTCCCATGTTGGAGAGTTTGGAGTCTGCTTGATTGATTGATTCTGTGGACAGGTGTCTTTTATACAGGTGACTAGTTAAGACAGGTGTCCTTAATGAGGGTGACTAATTGAGTAGAAGTGTCTAACCACTCTGTGGGAGCCAGAACTCTTAATGGTTGGTAGGGGTTCAAATACTTATTTCACTCAATGAAATGCAAATCAGTTGCTATCTTTTATTTAAAGTTATTTTTTCGATTTTCCTTTTGATGTGCTATCTGCCACTGTTACAATAAACCTACCATTGAAATGATACTGTTCTGAGACTTTTCATTTCTTTGTCATTGGACAAACTTACAAAATCAGTGAGGGGTCAAATAATTATTTCCTCCACTGTATGTGTGTTTAAAGGGGTTCTCCAGGAATTATGAAAATGAATATACGCAAATATTACTTTATTATAAATATATTCCCAAATACTTTTTATTAGTTATAATGGCTCGTTTTGTCTGCGCTTATCTGTCACGATCCCCCCTGCTGCGCTGAACGTCCTTTCGGACAGGACACTCAACGAGGGGCAAGCCAAGAGTTCCATGGCAAATTGTGACAGCTCTGACCACAGGTCATATGAAAACCCTTAATCAGTTTATTTTGGGGCAAAAGGTATATCAGACCAGTTGCAATTAGTTGTTCCAATAGCATTTGTCCCTCTGTATAGCTGTGGTATCTCAGCAGAACCGCACACAAATGCTGCACAATACAAAGGCACTATATAGAAAGTATATTATAAGTATATCACACCCCTCAGTATGTCACACCTTCGATAGCACACCTATTCCAGCCCTATTATCTAGCATTTTGTGTCCCTAACAGTCTGTCCCTGCTCCACACAGCAACCTCTCCCTACACTGACAAAAGACTCAATGTAAAATGGTGGCCAGGTCTGGTTTATTTATAGGGTAGGGGGTGTGTCCATGTGCTGAAGTGTCTCAATTGGCTGTCCTGTCCCACCTGATGGATGTGTCATGGGTCAAAGTTCGGCACAATGCAAGAGAATATGGCGCCGGCGGACATCGCCATATGTTCGCCTGTTCGGCGAACCATGAACGAGCAAAGTTCACCACGAAACGACCTCTGGGCGAACCGCAATGCCATCTCTACTATTAACACAGGAGGACAAGTTACTTCACAACACTGAGGTAAAGAGCTGCCTCATCCTCCTCTCTGCTCTGACTGTCTGGGATTATGATCTTGACTACAGTTTAATATGATATTTGGCTGAATCTCTGTAGGAATGGAGCTTATCAGGAGACAAGAAGTACAAAGAGGACAGACTGTGGTAATGGAGACTACATACAAGAGCTGCTGCTCATTAGCTACATCTGCTCATGAACTCAATTCCTATAGAGATTCAGCTAAAGATCTTATCATCTGTATTCAGCATCATAATCCCTGACAAGTAGAGAGGAGGATGAGGCAGATCTTTCTCTCAGTGTAGTGAAATAACTTGCCCTGCTGTGTTATTAGGACAGGTTTGATGTGCACTAATATGATGGCGGCCATTTTATTTTCCCAAATGTTTGCTCCCTAGACAAAACAAGCCATTATAACTAATGTAAGGTATTTGGGAATATATTTAAAATTAAGTAATATTGAAGTATTTTTATTTTCTTAATTCCCTGGAGAACCCCTTTAACTTATTTTGCACCTATCTCAACTGTTTAGACAAGTGCTCACATTTGCGACAAATCTATTCCTCTTCTTCAGGAGTACAAGCTAATAATACATGCATAACAAGATACACTTACTTTTATACAGATATACATACAGGTAACATCATCCTTATTTCCGTGTCGTGGGACTCGGAAATTCCCATACAGACATCACTTCTGGTCAGCTCACCGGCTGCATGTCAATGTGCTCCACCGTGGAACGTATCGGTAACGCCATACCGATCGGTTTCACGGTGGAGCACATCAACGTATAGCTTGTCAGCTGACCAATCTATATGGGAATTTCCGAGTCTGGCAACATGGAGAAAAGGCTGGCGTTACCGATATAGTGTAACTAGAAATGACTGGGCGCCACAGCAAATTTTTGAAGGGATCACCAACAGCAACTTCTTTGCAACCTTCTTTGCAACTTCTTTGCAACTTTCTTCTTCCTCCTGTGCAACCCCCACTCCTGTGGCTAGTCAAGATCACTCTCTCAGACAAGGCCCAGAAGCTGCTCTGTTCATTTCCTACAGTGTCTATGTATATAATGTAATTTGATAAAACTGTAGAGGGGGCCCTGACAAAGTCTTTTAGTCCTCCTCCTGGGTGGGCCCCTTCAGAGTTTGGGCCCAAAAGCAGCTGCTTCCCCTGCTTCCCCTATAGCTACGCCATGTGCTAATCTTGTTGGCCCTCCCTAGAGTGAAGTGAGTACTTTGCACAAAATGTATGCAATGGTTATAATCTGTCAATGCTGAACACTTGACCCACTAGACACACGGGTTTACAACCTTTTTTGGTCTGGGGGCCGCATTGTCACATCGCAAAGAAAAAGTTAATCAGCGCTTGTTTGCATCAGCCTATTACACAAGCTAATGCAAAGTGACTGGGGAGGAATGATCACTACCACAGTCATTCCTCCCTCATTCACTTCTATCAATTATTGGTAGCACATTCCTGATTACACGATGAGATGTGCTGAAGATAATTGGACTTCTTTCATCCTGATAAAATATGCAAATCAGCCGACAAACGAGCGATTCCTTGTTTATCTGCTGATCAGCGGCGCGATTATACCGACGAGATATCAGGAATGAGCGCTCCTATAGACACTTGTTTCCAGTAATTATCCTGAATATCGTGCCATTTAACAGGGGCTTAGAGATTTCCTGGTAAAAAAAATATTTTTAAAGGGAATCTGTCACCGGGATTTGGGGTATAGTGCTGAGGACATGGGTTGCTAGATGGCCGCTAAATTTGATACATATGCAAATTAACCTGAGATAAGTCAGAGCTTGAAAATATGACTCTTCTCTGGTCACACAAGTAAGATATGACTCTTTTATGATAATTTGCATATGTATCAAATCGTTTTTCTTTACACAATAAAAGCACACAGAGCTATGGGGACTGGGTATTGCGGATGTGCTACCGGACATCTAGCAACCCATGTCCTCAGCTCTATACCCAAAATCCCGGTGACAGATTCCCTTTAACATGTTCCTGCAGCATGGGCCTGAAACAGAAGACTCAAACTCTCCTGCTCCCGCTGCCTCCATCTTCCAGTTAGATATGGGCATAGTCACATGTACCTCTCCAGCCAATGATTGGCTTCAGAGATGATGTGGCCACTAGCAGAGTTTCACTTCTGAAGTCAGTCATTTGCTGGAGAGGTACTCCGGGACTGAAAGATGGAGACAGTGAGAGCAGCACGGAGCAGGAAAGTAGGGATCTTCTGTGTCAGGGACTATGCTGCAGGAACTTGTTAAAAATAATTTGAACTAGGAAACTCCTTTAAGTGGCGACATTTCCTTCCTGCCTCCAGGATGGGGCTCACTGGGTATTACCACCTTCTGCACCCCCAGATATACTGTAGGTGCCCTGCAATAACCAGTAAGCACTTTCCCTGAGGGCTCACGCACACGGCCATTGTTTTTTAGTCCGCATCTGAGAATCATTTAATTTTTTTGTGGCTTGGATGCGGACCCATTCACTTCAACGGGGGCCGTAAAAGATGCATAACCGTAAAAGATGCACTCCATGTGCTGTCCGCATCCATCACTCCGTTGTGCAGAATGCAGAGCACACATGGCTGGTGTCCTGCAGATCAAAAGAAAAGGTACGATCATGTGTATGAGGCCTTACTAGCTGGGAAAGAACTTACTGCTTAACCCTTTAATGACTGGGCCTGAAAAGGCCTTAAAGAGGACCTTTCACTCGTATACAAACTAAAAACTAACTCTATCTGTGGGCAGAGCGGCGCCCAGGGGTCCCCCTGCACTTACTAGTATGCCTGGGCGCCGCTCCGTTCGCCGGGTATAGGCTCCGGTGTCTCAGCTCTGTCTGTTGTATTGGACTGATTTTTTGTAGGAGGTGTGTCCCTTGCTGCAGCACTGGCCAATCGCAGCGCACAGCTCATAGCCAGTCTATGAGCTGTGTGCTGCGATTGGCCAGCACTGCAGCAAGGGACACGCCTCCTACAAAAAATCAGTCCAGTACAACAGATGGAGCTGAGACACCGGAGCCTATACCGGGCGAACGGAGCGGCGCCCAGGCATACTAGTAAGTGCAGGGGGACCCCTGGGCGCCGCTCTACCCACTGATATAGTTAGTTTTTAGTTTGTATACGAGTGAAAGGTCCTCTTTAATGACCAGTAATTTTTTTGTGTTTTTAGCACACGTGGTTCAAACACTTGTAACTTTTTTATTTTTTGGATGACCAAAATAACTTTTACAGCTTTTTATTACACAGGGCTTTTTTTATATATTATTTTAGTTTTATTAGGGGGAAACTGTACCATTTTTTTTTTTAAAGTCATTTTTATTCAACCTATAGCTCATTATTTAAATATGCAAATTATTATAATTAGTTCCCTATATTTGTTAGATCGTTTTTTATATAATATAATACATATTATATAAAAAACGATCTAACAAATATAGGGAACTAATTATAATAATTTGCATATTTAAATAATGAGCTATAGGTTGAATAAAAATGACTTTAAAAAAAAAATGGTACAGTTTCCCCCTAATAAAACTAAAATAATATATAAAAAAAGCCCTGTGTAATAAAAAGCTGTAAAAGTTATTTTGGTCATCCAAAAAATAAAAAAGTTACAAGTGTTTGAACCACGTGTGCTAAATCACAAAAAAATTACTGGTTTCACATGAAAGGGGTGATCATTGTAATGGTTTTGGTTGATGTGGGAGGTTTTTTCTTTAATGTATTTTACTTTTAGTGATGAGCGGCATAGGCAATATTCAAATTTGCAATATTTTGCAAATTTTTGGGCGACTAATCGCCGGAAAAATTCGCAAATTCGAGAAATTGTAAATTCCAGTCATTGTTAACTTGATTGCAAAAATCGGCAATAAAATTTATTTGCAATAAATTCTCGATTAGAATATTCAACACTATTCGCGAATACGAATATATAGCACTATATTCTAAATATTAGCGAATTCTGAAAGTGCCGATATTTTTGCGATTAAAATTTGCTATTCGAATATTCGCGCTCAACACTATTTACTATAAATTCTTTTTTTTAACTTATTTTTTTAATATAGATTTCTGCTACAAAAAGACCTTTGGGGGACACTGACTTTTTTTTGCACATTTTTCTTTTTTTCCCCCTCTTATTTGTATTTTATTTATTTTGTATCTTTTAATTTTTTTATCATCACTTTTTATTTATGTTTAAAATATATTTTTGCTACATAATATAACAGTGAACAATTTTATTTAGCACTTTTCCATTTTATAGGTTTTTTTTTACTTGAATGTTATTTATTTACTTTACATCTTTTTGTTAAAATTTTCTTTTCTTTCTTTTTTTTTCTTTCATATATTTTTGCAGCGCTGTATTTAAAAGACCTCCGTGGGACACTGACTTTTTTTTTTTTGCACTTTTATTTTCCATTCATTTCTATTTTTTTGTACAGTATATTTTCTTCCAATAGACAGCTATACAGACAGATGGCTGTCCATGGACAGCCACACTCCCTCAGCGCTGCTCTGTGGCACCCTTTTTCTTGCCTGGTATTGTGCAGGCAATTCCACTTCTCATTTGGTTTGCTGCAACACTTCAGATGTCCATGCTCAGACAGACTCTGCTCTGGTGATTTGTCTCCTGATCATCATTACCATGGTGACTGCCTCACTTTATCCTAGCCAGGGGCCTTGCTCCACAACTGGTCTGCATCCTGTGCTCCCGGGCCTGGTCTGTGGCCAGGCTTCAGCACATCCCTGGCATAGGACCGTGCTCCACTTCCAACACTCATGCACCACTTTGTCACCTATGAATTTTGTGCACCTTTGCTAGTCTTCATGCTGCTGCATCCCTCTTCTTGCGCACCTCTAGCAGAGGATACACATGACATCACAGCATGGCTGTTTCACATTCTGGTTCTGTTACCTGGATGAAGGAGCTGGCGGCTGCAAAGCATAGTGCTTACTCATCCCCAGCTGAGAGATGAGTGCCTTAACACGCGGTATGCACTGCACTCTGCCCAATATGCCATTATCAGGTGCTTAATAGGGGATGCCTACTGTCCTTCAAATTGGGTGACATGCTGGATATGTCACTGCTTATCACTACAAGGGGGCTGGAAATTTTTCCACTGAGCTCCCTGTATGAAGCTGAGCATAAGTCCCATCAACGGTGCTACATCTAGTAGCCAAACTGTTGCATCCAGGCCATCATTATCTTCCAGCGACAGAGCAGTGCAGCATTGTAACCGCAACTCAGCTTAGGACTTCAGAGGAGCGAGGCTTTGTACAGGGCAGGGCTGGTGAGGCTCTGCAGTCCTCTGTCCCTGACACCCGGCGATCACGTGATCGCCGGGTCTAAACTGCACAGTGTGCCGTTCACCTGTGTGAGGAGAAGGCAGAAGCGCTGATACACTGCTTCTGTCTTCTCCTTGGGTCTGGTGCTCTCTCTGACAGCCGGGGACCCGTCCTGCTCCTGATACAGTGCGGGAGCAGGAGCTGTAATCCTGCTATTGTGCAGCGCTCCCGGCAGAAACACAAAAGTTTCACTACTCTAACTGTAAAGAACTCTTTCCTAAATGTCCTTTCCTCCAACTATATTGGATGTCCCCTGGTCTTTTGTAAAGTCTTAGGAACACATAATAATGCTGCGCCATTTCTTTGCACTGTCAACACATATATTTCTAAAGCATCTTTTCTCCAAGCTGAACAAGCCTGACTTTTTAATCCTTTCATCATGAGAGACTTCCCATCCCATTTAATAATCTGGTCACTCATCCCTGAACACTCTCTATAGCTCTCTTATATCTTTTATAGAATATGGAGCCCAAAATTGAATCCCATATTTAATATGTGGCCTTACACTTGATTTATAAAAGGCTAACATTACACAGGTTTTCATATATTTTTTATACACCCTAAAATCGTAGTTGCTTTTGTAGCTGCTGCCTGACATTGAGTACAGCTGCTTAGGTTACTTGTAACCAGAAAATCCTACATAAGCCAATTTCTTGTGATGTCCCCAGGTTTATTCCATGTAATGTGTTTGCAGTAATTCAATTGCCTAGATGCATTACTTTACATTTATAAACATTAACATCCATCCCCACGTCTTTGCCCATGCTGCCAGCTTCTCTAGGTCTTTCTGTAAAATTTAACAATCAAGCTGAGCTTTAAGTATCCTGAAAAAAAAAATTGTCATCAGCAATGGAAATCTTTAGAAATAAAGTTATTGTGGAATACACTCCAGCTCTACCTGACAGTCTACTGTGTATCAGATATATCATACAGAGAAGTAAAATTCTTGTTTAGCCTACAGTTGATATCTGAATTGACCTAAAGAAATGCATATGTATCAGCAGACCCTGTGATATACAGTCATGTGAAAAAATTAGGACACCCTTTGAAAGCATGTGGTTTTTTGTAACATTTTTAATAAAAGGTTATTTCATCTCCGTTTCAACAATACAGAGAGATTAAAGTAATCCAACTAAACAAAGAAAACTGAAGAAAAGTCTTTTCAAGATCTTCTGTAAATGTCATTCTACAAAAATGCCTATTCTAACTGAGGAAAAAGATAGGACACCCTTGCCCCTAATAGCGAGTGTTACCTCCTTTGGCTGAAATAACTGCAGTGAGACGGTTCTTGTAGCCATCTACCAGTCTTCGACATCGGTCTGAGGAAATTTTACCCCACTCCTCAATGCAGAACTTTTTCAGCTGTGAGATGTTTGAGGGGTTTCTTGCACGTACAGCCCTTTTCAAGTCACCCCACAGCATCTCAATGGGATTCAAATCTGGACTTTGACTTGGCCATTCCAGGACTCTCCATTTCTTCTTTTTCAGCCAATCTTTGGTTGATTTACTAGTATGTTTTGGGTCATTGTCATGTTGCATGGTCCAGTTCCGCTTCAGCTTTAATTTTCTAACTGATGGTCTCACATGTTCTTCAAGCACCTTCTGATACACAGTAGAATTCATCGTGGATTCTATGATGGTGAGCTGACCAGGTCCTGCTGCAGCAAAGCAGCCCCAAACCATGACACTTCCACCTCCATGCTTCACAGTTGGTATGAGGTTCTTTTCTTGGAATGCTGTGTTTGGTTTACGCCAAACATGTCCTCTGCTGTTGTGTCCAAATAATTCAATTTTGGACTCATCTGTCCAAAGAACATTATTCCAGAAGTCCTGGTCTTTGTCAACTTTATCTCTGGCAAATGTCAGTCTGGCCTCGATGTTTCTCTTGGAAAGCAAAGGTTTCCTCCTTGCACACCTCCCATGCAAGTTAAACTTGTACAGTCTCTTTCTGATTGTAGAGGCATGTACTTCTACATCAACAGTAGCCAGAGCCTGCTGTAGTTCTCGAGATGACACTTTAGGGTTTTTGGAGACCTCTTTTAGCATCTTGCGGTCTGCTCTTGGGGTGAACTTGCTGGGGCGACCAGTCCTGGGCATGTTGGCAGTTGTTTTGAAAGCCCTCCACTTGTAGACTATCTTCCGGACAGTGGAATGGCTGATTTCAAAATCTTTTGAGATCTTTTTAAATCCCTTCCCAGACTCATAGGCTGCTACAATCTTTTTTCTGAAGTCCTCTGACAGCTCTTTTGCTCTCACCATGGTGCTCACTCTCACTTCAACAGTCAGGAGCACACCAAACTAAATGTCTGAGGTTTAAATAGGGCAAGCCTCATTCAACATGCAGAGTAACGATCTACTAATTATGTGCACCTGGTGTGATATACCTGTGTGAGATCTGAGCCAATTTAAGAGGGAATACATGTGAGGGTGTCCTATCTTTTTCCTCAGTTAGAATAGGCATTTTTGTAGAATGACATTTACAGAAGATCTTGAAAAGACTTTTCTTCAGTTTTCTTTGTTTAGTTGGATTACTTTAATATCTCTGTATTGTTGAAACGGAGATGAAATAACCTTTTATTAAAAATGTTACAAAAAACCACATGCTTTCAAAGGGTGTCCTAATTTTTTCACATGACTGTATGTATCATCAGGCTGTGAAGAAACCAAGTCATAAATTAGCCTCTTCACAAAACAGCGTGCAGATTTCGCCAATGCCTTCAGTCATTTTTAAATGGCTTGTGAATCATCTACCATAAATAATATTAGATTTGCTATGCGCAGGAAGACAATTAAGCCATTGAATAGCCTCAAGCAATAGCGGGAAATTTCAGGCACTGGGATTTTAGTACACTTCAATGAGTTGTTTACTGTAATTGTCTCCTCTCCAATTACCAAATTGAGATTTTGCTCTTTTTCAGCTTCTCTGGGTTTTTATCTCCATGGGGACAATATAGTTGGTTATTTCTCTAAAAATATTTAAAAGACTGTGGCTAACAAATTTTATATGCTTTGAATATTTTAGCAATATGTGTAGATATTTTTGTATAATATTATGATTAAAGAAGCACTGCCACAAAATGTTTTATTCTCTGACCTGTTAGAAAGGTTCAGGATCTATACTGTAGTAAAAGAAATTTTCTTAACAGTTACTGTATTCGTGTATTATAACCTCCATTCTGATACTTAGCTGCGTCATGTGACCAACACTCTGCCTCTACAAATAACACAGCATCTTATGTGTGGATAGGAAGTCAGTTTCTCTACGTATTCCTATGGGAGCCTCAATATCATTCTCATAGGAAGTAAGTGACTTCCTGTACTGTGTCACATGACATAGCTGAGGATCAGAAGGGAGGTTCTACCTCACAAATAAAGTCACTGGTAAGAAGATTACTTTCACTACAATTTAAATGATGTACCCTTTTAACAGATCAGAAAGTTTTTTTGTTTTTTTTATGGGAGTGCTTCTTTAAGACAACTTATCTTTTTTCCACAGAATATTTAATAGGTGTCTGATCGGTGGAGGTCCGATGGCTGGGGCCCCCACTGACCATGAGAATCTGAGCTCATGCTCACCTGCAGTCATGCCTACTTCATGAAGCTCCATTCAGCTCTATGGAGCTGATCTATGGGGCTGATGTTTCAGGAGCAAAAGATCAAATAAACTGAAACTTTTAGCCCAATCCTTTCGTTCTCCCGTGAGATAAGCCTCCAGAAATTTCTGGCAGTGGTTTTCTCCACTCTCCACATTGACAAGGCTCTGCCTATGTGTCTCCATGGTTAAACTACCAACAAACTCTGCGTGGTCTGAGCCTGCAGCCATAATTTACTTTATCCCATATGTCCCAAACTTTTGCTAATCTACTAAATGTAAGTTAAAAGGAAAATATAGAAGAGAGGAACACAGGAGGATTACACTGCACAGCATTTGTTTTTACTACGGAGACATATAAATTTGTATAGGAGCTGTAGATACAAAATGCTAGGATATATTGATCCCAGAATTTCATCAGGACACCACCAGCATGTTCTGCAATAGGAAAAGGGGAATGTTAAGCCTAACCATTTTTATTTAGACTGGCCTCTGTCATCTGTCACCTGAAAAAGGAACTGATGAAAAATGATGTGACCTTTACAAGATTTTATCACCAACACTAATGACAAACATTTGTAATGCACTTATCTCATAAGGAACACAGAGTGCAGCTAAGGTCCCTTTACTCGTTCCAGAGACATTCTGTGGTCTCCTGAGACTGTATCCAACCTCTTTCAATCTCTTTCATACCAAGATAGCATTAGCAATGTTAAAGTGATGCAGCGACCAGGCCAGAGTGAGAGTGGTTGGATAGGTGTAGTAGTACGGTAATTCTATTCACAGTTCTAAAGCTCTCTGGGACGGTGTCCAAGGTGTGCAATGATGGGAAAGGCGCAGCTTTTCTTCCCTTGGGGTACACTCTGGTTCTGTGGTTCTTCAGCCTGATGGCTACTAAATTCCCTTTGGTGGTGAAGGTTTTGAGGTGCAAGTAAGGAACCCAATTGTTGTGATGCCAACACTTTTACGTGTAGTAATAGTGCAGGAAGCATTGAGGAGACAGTTGTGCAGCAGAACAGTTCTTCACTGAATAATACAAACAGATCAGGACAGTTCTTTACAAGGGACTGGCAGTTCATACACAGAATGCACCTTCCACAGATGTTACAGGTTTCATGGCTGCATAGATATAAATAAGCTAAAAGTTGTCTCTTTAAGGCTACTTTCACACTAGCGTTCAGGGCTCCGCTTGTGAGTTCCGTTTGAAGGCTCTCACAAGCGGCCCCGAACGCATCCGTACTGCCCTAATGCATTCTGAGTGGATGTGGATCCGGTCAGAATGCATCAGTCTGGCATCTGTCCTCCGCTCCGCTCAGCAGGCGGACACCCGAACGCTGCTTGCAGCGTTCAGGTGTCCGCCTGGCCGTGCGGAGGCAAACGGATCCGTCCAGAGTTACAATGGAAGTCAATGGTGGCGGATCCGTTCGAAGGTGACACAATATGGTGCATTTTTCAAACGGATCCGCCCCCCATTGACTTTCAATGTAAAGTCTGGACGGATCCGTCTGAATACAAATCACACTTAGACTTTTTTAGTGAAATATAATGCAAACGGTTCCGTCTGAACGGATACCAACGTTTGCATTATAGGAGCGGATCCGTCTGTACAAATACCAGATGGATCCGCTCCGAACGCAATAGTGAAAGTAGCCTAAAGCAATCTTCCTCAATCTGCACTTTACTAGCTAACTCTGACATAATCATCCAGATGTTAGGTGTATATTTTAGACAATATAATGCAACCAATGACAGATTTTACTTAACGGCAGGCAAAATCTTCTGTTCCATTCTTTGAACAGGCTTCTGTACTTATAGTATACTTCCATGACATTTACCTTGGAATTTAAATTCTTACAGGGGATCAGGCTTCTTAAATGTGTAGCTAGGTATCGGAGGCTTCTCCTGGACACATTCTGTAGAGCCTATAAGTCATTTTTAGACAGTTATCTCTACTGGGCTTTTTCTATACCTTCTTCTCTTATATGACTTGCTTCTGTAGATGTTCTGATTCTGTCCTGGGTGGTACCTGTTCCACAACAAGTGAGCTTGAGTGTCAGCTCTATACATGAACTACAGTAGATTAGCTGATTAGACCAGAATGTTCCAACTCTTCTTTTAGTATGGAGGGTGACAGTATTCCTATCTAGTGGTGGCTATGAATACAGCCTATTATTACCATGTGCACATACAGGAAATTCTGCAGCTGTTCTGTCAGATTTTTCTTTTTTTTATTTATAAAAAAACTGCCCAAAACAGTCCCTTTTTGTGGCAGATGCCTTCTTTTCTGTCTCATGACTAGTAAAATTGTGACCATTATTTTGAGATATTCGTCTGAATTTCGGCTGGAATACAAATTGTTTGGAACTTTACGATTTTTTGGATTCTTTTAGAATTGATTCGTTCATCTCTAGGCATGGCCTAAAATGTCATGTTTTGCTCAAAATAGTGCCGCAATTCTGGCATGGAACTAGAAAGTAGTGTTGAGCGCGAATATTAGAATTGCGAATTTCAATTGCGAATATCGCCACTTAGAAAATTCGCAAATATTTTGAATATAGTGCTATATATTTGTATTTGTGAATAGTGTTGAATATTCTAATTGCGAATTTATCGCAATTTTTTGGAAAATTTATCTTGAATATATTACATTGCCGATTTTTACAATCAAGTAAACAATGACTGCAGATCACAAATTCTCGAATTTAAGAATTTATGGCGAATATTCGGCAAAGAATTTGCAAAATATCACGGATTCTAATATTGCCTATGCCGTTCATCACTACTAGAAAGCCAATCAATGGTTGATATAGAGTCAGAGAAAAGTGTCTATCCCTGCTCTACATTTATCTTCCAGCCTGAGCCCCTGTAATAAATCTGGTGTCTAAGCTTACGCCATCTATAGGATTAATAAATCTACTCCATTGTGGAGTTTTTTTTATATTTTATTATTTCTAGGTTTAACGTGCCCACAAACACAAAGCTCAATGTTCTTTCGACCACGGCAAAGATTCAGTTATCATTGTTTAGTGTCCCACTAGGTAAATGTGGGCACTACACAAGGGTCAATTGGGCCACGTTGTCCCCACCTCCTGCGGGACAGGGTTTTTATGTGTATTTTTCCCTGTTATTTGTGTATCAGGCCTGTTAGGGTGTAGTTCCTCCTCCTACACAGTAGAGGGAGCTTAGGGAACCCCTAGTATAAATAGTCAGGTCCTGTTCAGGGAAGGGGCTGTGCAGAGTTGGGAGTTCAGAGTGTGTACTTTAGCCTGAGTGGAGCTGAAGGCCAACTACTGCCATGCAGCTAGATAGCCCAGGCTTCTAGCTTGCCACCAGAGGAAGAATTGCCTCCTGAGAGAAACTAAGTTCCTACAGAGTACAGTGCAGAGCAAAAGGTATTCCAGCCGAACCAGAGAGCTGAAGGGCAGAAGGATCTATTTAAAGCAAGGAGATATATACCTGAGGAAGTTTTCCCTAACCAAGGATAAAGCCAGCAATAGGGCATACGGGCCTTGGGATAAAGACAGACAGGATTCTGAGGAAAGTGCAGCCTGATCTGTAAGTGTTTAACCCTCTGAGTATCTTGCAAGAAAATTGTGCCTGCCAATTGATTTAAAGCCTGCATGTTACAACCTCTTACGTATGGAACTTTGACCAAAGACTGTATATAGTTAACTGTTCCAGTAAACAGAAGTTTTGGTTCACCACAACATTGTGTTCCTCAATTATTACTATCGTAAATCGGTGTGCCACCATTACCGGCACTGGCGTCACGAATTTAAAGGGATCTTGGCACTGGCACATTAAAAACCTGCAACATCCAGGGCACCTCACCTACCATCAGGCCTGGTCCCTATATACAGATAGTGCCCCAGAGGACCCCTGTGCTAGCCTCTCCATCACTGCTGTATGTCTGCCCAGGGTATACAAAAGACTGTGAGTACTATAACCACCCTCGGTTAGTAACTACCCCTGTGCCCTCACCATTTGCTTCACCCTGCAGGGCTGCGTACTGCAATTGTACCGCTACACCCTTCAGCACCCAGGTCAAATAACCCTCTAGTAACCTTCCATTCTTGCTCTACTTTGCCTCTGAATACACCTATACCTAAACCACAAGGTGTTTCTGCAGCTAAGGCTACTTTCACACCTGCATTCGGTGCGGATCCGTCCTATATCTGCACAGACAGATCCGCACCGATAATGCAAACGCTTGTATCCGTTCAGAAAAGATCCGTTTGCATTATTCTTTCCAAAATAAGTCTAAGTCAAAACGGATCCGTCCTGACTTACATTGAAAGTCAATGGGGAACGGGTCCATTTTTAATTGCACCATATTGTGTCAGTGAAAACGGATCCGTCCCCATTGAATTACATTGTAAGTCAGGACAAATCCGTTTGTCTCCGCATCGTCAGGCAGACACCAAAATTCTGCAAGCTGCGTTTTAGTGTCCGCCTCAAAAGCGGAACGGAGACCAAACGCAGCCAAACTGATGTATTCTGAGTGGATCCTTATCCATTCAGAATGCATTGGGGCTGAACTGATCCGTTTTGGACCGCTTGTGAGAGCCCTGAAACGGATCTCACAAGCGGACCCAGAAACGCCAGTGTGAAAGTAGCCTTAGTTATGCATTGTGCTACAACTATAGTTTAGTCCAGTGATAGGCAAACTGCGGCTCTCCAGCTGTTGCAAAACTACAACTCCCACCATGCCCTGCTGTAGGCAGCCTTTGCATGCTGGGAGTTGTAATTCTGCAACATCTGGAGAGCCCCAGTTTGCCCATCACTGGTTTAGTCGAATTAAAAGCTCAGCTCCAAGTCATGATATAAAATGGATAATAACAGTATAAAACGCCTTTTCATCTCAGTGTGTCATATCTAGCAATTCTTTCACCATGACATGTACATATTTGTGTTTCTTGTAACAATAGAGTGAGGACGGAATCCAGAATATGATACCGGTATTATCAGCACGCTAATGCTATAATGTCCTCCGAGCATCCTGCTGTTAATGGGTAAATGGTAGATAAATGGTATCTACTGCTCTGATAACGTGTTGTGTTTGTCAAGGGAACACTGACAAAGCTTCTTCCTATTCTGCCACCTGCTGGTGGGAAAACTGAACTGCGATCTAATAAAACTGCCATTACTGTAGATTCTACTGGTAATCACATAACTTAAATGAATAAGTGTGAATATAAAAGTCTACATGTTCAAGCAATAAATACTACAGTTTTAACTTATCAGATTTCTTACAATATGCTGTACCTGCAATTTTATAGTGTAGATTTATACACCACTCCAACACTGCAGCGACTGAATATACCTTGCACAGCCATTACCAGGTAACTTTACTATCCCTATTCTGCCTGCACCCCATTGCCCTCTGTGCCACTTTTATTACTACATTTAGACCTCATTTCATATATT
This sequence comes from Bufo gargarizans, assembly GCF_014858855.1. Taxonomy (NCBI): domain Eukaryota; kingdom Metazoa; phylum Chordata; class Amphibia; order Anura; family Bufonidae; genus Bufo; species Bufo gargarizans. The sequence continues at coordinate 63,263,448 of NC_058088.1, read as the reverse complement.
TACCCACAACCACTTCTGCTATACATGGAGGCTCTCAAAGTCACCCTATATGACCCCTTCCCATGCACTCAGGTATCCTCTAGTTTTGGCATCGGAGCTTTCTCTACATACATATTATGTCTTATTCATAATTTATTTTCTATGCTACCATGTAAAACCTGCTTAAAGAGGACCTTTCACTACAGCATAAACTAAAAACTAACTAGATCAGTGGGCAGAGCGGCGCCCAGGGGTCCCCCTGCACTTACTAGTATGCCTGGGCGCCGCTCCGTTTGCCCGGTATAGGCTCTGGTGTCTGCAGCTCCCTCTGACTGATTTTTTTGTAGGAGGCGTGTCCCTTGCTACAGCACTGGCCAATCGCAGCGCACAGCTCATAGCCTGGCTATGAGCTTCTTTGGGGCGTCTTGTCGCTCGTTCCCGTACGTAGACTTCCGGGAACATGCGACAATGGGCGTTCGCTTGTTCCGGAGCCGCGATTGTAAACGCATATACAATCATAATACAATACATAAAGAGCGCTCCATCCTGTACGCTCAGGTGTGAAGGCAGCATAAGGCCTCATGCACAAGACCTTGCCGTTTTTTGCGGCCCGCAAACCGCGGATCCACAAAAAACAGAAGCTGCCTTGTGCCTTCCGCAAAACGGACAAGAATAGGACATGCTATATTTTTTTTGCGGGGCCACAGAATGGTGCAACGGATGCGAACAACACACGGAGTGCTGTCCACATCTTTTGCGGCCACATTGAAGTGAATGGGTCCGCACCCGAGCCACAAAAAATGCGGCTTGGATGCGGACCACCAATACGGTTGTGTGCATGAGGTCTTAACAAGATGAAAGTTTAATAGAGTTTTTTTTTTTTTAAGATAACAACAAAAAATGATTTACCCATAAAATAGTGCTTATTGAATAAACGTTCGAACATAAAAAAAAAACTAGACTGTCTATTATCACCACAAACATCACAACCTGTAGAATAAAATTAACATGATATTTATATGCTAACATACTGCAATATTCATGATGTGGTCACACATAGTTGTGAGGCCTTCAGACTTCTTCAGCAATGAGTCCCACTTTTGTCAGATTGATCTAGAGACCGTGTGGGCAATGCCCTGAAGAAGCCTTCACAAGGGAACTTCACATAGTCCTACTTCCGAGATTATGGTGGGGAGTTGCATTTACGGTAGCCAGATCTCTCTAGTCTTCATTTCAGTCATGAGTAAGGATCAGAACCTGACGATCCGAAACGCGTAGATGTACATGTTGGATTTTATTCTGCACCCTTGAAATAAAGATTATCACGTTTATTACTGCCATCCTGGAAGTTGGATTACCTTCTTTTGTTGCTTTCGTCCACGCCTGGTTCCTGGCGTTTTTTCCGGGCTTCCACTGGTGGTGATTCAGGTGAGCTACGCCACACTCCATTTCATCTCTAGTCTTCATTTCAGGTACACTGACAGCTCATTGTTACAGTACATTGATTTGGTCATGAAACCAGTCATATAGCTATTTCTTCAAAGTGCCCCATGAGCAGTTTTTTAACAGGATAACACCAGGCCGCATGTTTCCTGTGCTACTGTGAGTAGCCTGGTGGCCTAAACATGCTACTGTAACCTGCAGTGTCTCTGTACATGTCTCCTATCAAGCAGATGTAGATGTCATTGGTCTCCAATTGCAAAGGGAGCTGCCAGCAGCGGATCTTAATGATTTGCGAACCCAAGTGCATTCAGCATGTCTGAACATTCCTCAATCAGTAACAACCTCATTGCTAGCATGCCAAAGTGTGTGTGTGTGTGTGTGTGTGTGTGTGTGTGTGTGTGTGTGTGTGTTTCTGCATCTGTTGCTCATGCTTGATACTAAATAAATCAAGATGTTTTGGATATTTTGTTTCCATTTTTTCATCAGTTGCAAATAACTAACATGTTTAAGCATAAACAATAAATATGACACGCTATGAAAGAACAGTCTTCAGTAAAGTAAAAGGTGTGAGACAAATCCATTGATTTCATATCATAGATAAAGGAAATTCAGTTAAGATAATAGAATATCAAAGGGACAATAAAAAGTCTGTTCAAAATTAATCATTCTGGTTAAATCCCCAGAAGACGGCAAAGATAAAAGTATCAGCTTGTTCTTCAATGGTCCGTTATCCCAAAATGTTATAGTTTGAAAAAGATAACCTGCATCATTCTACTGTCCCATGATATGGACACAAAGGGCAGAGGTAGAATTATCACACTAGAGAAAGTGTGAACCATTTTTATCCAAATGGGATGTTTTGAAATCAAAGTTTTAACAACATTTCTTTAAATAAAAAAAAGTTTCATTTTTTGAATTTTGGTCAACAGTAAATATCTGTAGATAGTCCAGGAGGAGACAGTCCATTTGAAAGTTGCATCAATTACTCGAGACAAATGCACTAGCTATAGTTGAGTATATTTTATGTATTTGTATTTTTACTGTGTTTATTGATCCAGTCATCTTTGCATTACAATGTTAACCCTACTGGAGGATACCACTGATGACAGTGAGTTAAGAGGTATAAAACCTTAATTATTTATAATTTATTATTTCAGATACGCCCTATGGCACCTTATTTCCTACTGTCATTTTAAGATTTTTCCTATCCTTGGTGGAGTCAGTTGTTACAAGACAGTGTGCACCTAACAACTGGCACTTGTGTAATGAGAGATATTTTACATATGAGTAACATATTTACAACGTAATGATATCGCCATATACAGCGAGGAACAGAAGTATTTGAACACCCTGTGATTTTGCAAGTTTTCCCACTTATAAATCATGGAGGGGTCTGAAATTCACATTGTAGGTGCATTCCCACTCTGAGAGACAGAATTAAAAAATAAATAATAATCAGGAAATCACATTGTATTATTTTTAACGAATTTATTTGTCTTGCATTGATGAACATAAGTTTTTGAACACCTGAGAAAATATGTGTTAATATTTGGTACAGAAGCATTTGTTTGCAATTACTGAGGTCAAACGTTTCCTGCAGTTCTTGACCAGGTTTGCACACACTGCAACAGGGATTTTGGCCCACTCCTCCACACAGATCTCCTCTAGATCTGGCAACACAGAGTTTCAGCTCCCTCCAAAGATGTTCTATTGGATTTGAGTGTGGAGACTGGCTTGGCCACTCCAGAACCTTGATATGCTTCTTACGGAGCCACTTCTTGGTTATCCTGGCTTTGTGCTTCAGGTCATTGTCATGTTGGAAGACCCAGACACAACCCATCTTCATTGCTCTGACTGAGGGAAGTTATTGCTCAAAATCTCACAATAAATGGCGCCATTCATCCTCTCCTTAATACAGTACAGTCCTCCTGTCCCCTTCACAGAAAAGCACCCCCAAAGCATGATGTTACCACCCCCATGCTTCACAGTAGGGATGGTGTTCTTGGGATGCAACTTATCCTTCTTTTTCCTCCAAACACGACAAGTGAAGTTTAGACCAAAAAGTTCTACTTTGGTCTCATCTGACCACATGACTTTCTCCTATGCATCTTCTGGATCATCCAGATGGTCATTGGCAAACTTCAGGTGGGCTTGGACATGTGATAACTTGAAGAAGAGTACGCTCGACCTAAGATCCAGCGTACTCTTCTTCATACCGTTACCCAAGTGGCAGGGTAGCTCCTGCCCAAGGCGATCGGACGAATCTAGGCTGCACCAATCGTCACCTATCTACATTCGATCTCCATTGCAGTTGCGTCCAATTGATGCAACCGCAATAGGTGAGCAAACAATTTCTTTTACTAGAAACCTAATTTGCTGAATTTACTTACCCTATGAGTGCCTACTCTATCCTATTGGCCATTATCTGATGTGATGACCTGAGCAGGGGAACCTTCTATGCAATGCATGTTTTGAAACCACGACGGCGTAGTGTTCTACCGACAGTGACCTTTGAAACTGTGGTCCCAGCTCTCTTCATGTCATTGACCAGCTCTTCCCATGTAGTTATGGGCTGATTCCTCACCTTTATTATCATCAGTGATACCCCACGAGGTGAGATCTTGCATGGAGCCCCAGTCCGAGGGAGACTAACAGTCGTCTTTAGCCTCTTCCATTTTCTAACAATTGCTCCAACAGTTGATCTATTTTTACCAAGCTGCTTGGCAATTGCCCCATAGCCCTTTCCAGCCTTGTAGAGGTCCACAATTTTTTGGAGTAGAGGTGGACTTTTTGAAAGGCACAGTAACAGGTCTTTGAGAGATAGAATTCTTGCTGTTTCTCAGGTGTTCAAATACTTATAATAATAAAAACAGCCTTTAAAAAGTACATTGCCTAATAGCGTTGCAGGTCCCAGTGGTGAAGTGTGTGCAGTTCACACAGGTAAATGCGTTTCTTTTTGTTGGACCGCGCTGCCTCAGGAGTAGCAGAAATTCCACATTCGAAACCAGTCAAATAATCGCGGACATGGGAAAGCAAACTGTCACGGAAGGCGTACAGGAAACTAGAAGACACAAAATGAATATCCGACTCACTGGATCCAAAACTAAGGAACAAAAGGGAGAGCCCTGCATCAGACCTGGCTCTCTCCCTGACTGCTCAGCCTATGCGAAAATTCCAATGGTAGATGATCGCATATCCTCGTACCTCGACTGTATAACACCTGAACACCCTATAATAGTGAGGGGACACGGCCATCGGCTCCCTACACTTGATAAGGAGGGAGTCAGGGTCACCTGGGATCCAGCAAACAGAAAAACACAAATGAATGAACAAGACTTATCTGTAGAAGACTCAGAAGTAGGATCAGCATGCACACACTCCAGGAAGGAATATAAACCGCAAAGTGAAGCAGTCTGGGAAGGGATTTAAAGGGATGCAATCAGTGCAACTACATGACAGCTGAGAGAGGCTAACGAGATGAGAAAATGAAAGCAAAACAAAAGGAAGCTCAAGGAGGAGGTTCTGAAAGGCATCTGTCAGAGCTTCTCAGATGTCTGGTGGTGACACAAACAGGCCAGTCAAAGCCTTTCCTCCTCTCCCTTCAAGGCTTCTTTGGAACACCAAGAATGCACCAATAGTGAAGTACCGTCACGTGAATTTGAGTAAAACAGGGTTTATTATACTCACAATATACAGGTAAAAATGAGCAATGTACAAAGGATCAATCACCCGACCCGGATTTCGCTCAGTCGAGCTTCGTCAGGGGTATTCATCCCGCCCCTTCCAGGGCAGTTTTATAAGGGGTCAGTTTGGTCCACACTCACCTCCCCGCTCAATCATGATCCAATTCATTATAAAATTAAATATTAAAACATACAGCAATATAAATACATATCCCTCAGTAGTATGTTAAATACAAACCGGATTCCCAAAAAGTTGGGACACTAAACAAATTGTGAATAAAAACTGAATGCAATGATGTGGAGATGGCAAATGTCAACATTTTATTTGTAATAGAACGTAGATGACAGATCAAACGTTTAATCCGAGTAAATGTATAATTTTAAAGGAAAAATACGTTGATTCAAATTTTCAAGGTGTCAACAAATCCCCAAAAAGTTGGGACAAGTATCAATAAGAGGCTGGAAAAAGTAAATTTGAGCATATAGAAGAGCTGGAAGACCAATTAACACTAATTAGGTCAATTGGCAACATGATTGGGTATAAAAAGAGCTTCTCAGAGTGGCAGTGTCTCTCAGAAGCCAAGATGGGTAGAGGATCACCAATTCCCACAATGTTGCGCAGAAAGATAGTAGAGCAATATCAGAAAGGTGTTATGCAGCGAAAAATTGCAAAGACTTTGAATCTATCATCATCAACTGTGCATAACATCATCCGAAGATTCAGAGAATCTGGAACAATCTCTGTGCGTAAGGGTCAAGGCCGTAAAACCATACTGGATGCCCGTGATCTCCGGGCCCTTAAACGACACTGCACCACAAACAGGAATGCTACTGTAAAGGAAATCACAGAATGGGCTCAGGAATACTTCCAGAAACCATTGTCAGTGTACACAATCCACCGTGCCATCCCCCGTTGCCAGCTGAAACTCTACAGTGCAAAGAAGAAGCCATTTCTAAGCAAGATCCACAAGCTCAGGCGTTTTCACTGGGCCAGGGATCATTTAAAATGGAGTGTGGCAAAATGGAAGTTCTTTGTCATCCGGACCAAAGAGGACAAAGACAACCCAAGTTGTTATCGACGCTCAGTTCAGAAGCCTGCATCTCTGATGGTATGGGGTTGCATGAGTGCGTGTGGCATGGGCAGCTTGCATGTCTGGAAAGACACCATCAATGCAGAAAAATATATTCAGGTTCTAGAACAACATATGCTCCCATCCAGATGTCATCTCTTTCAGGGAAGACCCTGCAGTTTTCAACAAGCTAATGCCAGACCACATTCTGCATCAATCACAACATCATGGCTGCGTAGGAGAAGGATCCGGGTACTGAAATGGCCAGTCTGCAGTCCAGATCTTTCACCTATAGAGAACATTTGGCACATCATAAAGAGGAAGGTGCAACAAAGAAGGCCCAAGACGATTGAACAGTTAGAGGCCTGTATTAGACAAGAATGGGAGAGCATTCCTATTTCTAAACTTGAGAAACTGGTCTCCTCGGTCCCCAGACGTCTGTTGAGTGTTGTAAGAAGGGGAGATGCCACACAGTGGTGAAAATGGCCTTGTCCCAACTTTTTGGGGATTTGTTGACACCATGAAATTCTGATTCAACATATTTTTCCCTCAAAATGGTACATTTTCTCAGTTTAAACTTTTGTTCTGTGATTTATGTTCTATTCTGAATAAAATATTAGAAGTTGGCACCTCCACATCATTGCATTCAGTTTTTATTCACGATTTGTATAGTGTCCCAACTTTTTGGGAATCCGGTTTGTACATAAAAGTTACAAATACATAAAACCAAGGATATTTCACATTAATCTCCCACATATAGATACACAAACTTCTAAACCAATCCTAGACCACATGCATCAAACTGCAGCCGGCTTCATTCATTATACTCCTTCTACGTCACTTAACACATGACCACATTCCTCCTATCCACCTTCTTTCTCTTATGTCCATCCTAACCAATCACAGGTTACACATTCCTTAGACCGCCCTCCTCCATTCATAAAAACGTCAACTCCCCAACATCACATAATATTACTCAGCCAATTTAATTCTTCACTCTCAAAGGTCCTATATTATATCAACAGGGTAAACTACAACATTCAGGTAAGGCAAGTTTTTAAATCAAATTCTGCATTCAAACCTCTTGGCTGCAGTGTTCCCATTCTGTATATCCATTCAACCTCCCACTTGTTTATCTGTTCGACTCCATTCCCTCCGCGCCAATAAGGTTTAACCTGTTCCAACCCCACAAAAAATAGGCCATTAGAGTGAACAGATTGAGTATTAATTTTCTTATTTTCCCTTTTCCGATTTCTACATGGCAAACAAAACCCACACTAGGTGAACTTATTCCCTTTTTTTTAAATAAGACAATAATAAAAAAAAAAGGGAAAAAGTTCAGCTTGTGTGGGTTTTGTTTGCCATGTAGAAATCGGAAAAGGGAAACTAAGAAAATGAATACTCAAATGAAAAAAATATATAGATATGAAGGTTAAAGGGCAGATCACCTGTGAGAGTGTAGGAGTTGTTTACATGTTGGAGTGCCCGTGTGGCATCCAATATGTGGGACATACCCTAAGGAAGCTCAAAGTAAGAATTCAGGAACATGTGAGGAACATTAGGAAGGGCTTGAAACCCACAGTGTTTCGATGCACTATAAAACGGTGCATCAAAAAAATCTTAGTGGCCTATTTTTTGTGGGGTTGGAACAGGTTAAACCTTATTGGTGCGGAGGGAATGGAGTCGAACAGATAAACAAGCGGGAGGTTGAATGGATATACAGAATGGGAACACTACAGCCAAGAGGTTTGAATGCAGAATGTGATTTCAAACCTTGCCTTACCTGTTGATATAGGACCTTTGAGAGTGAAGAATCAAATTGGCTGAGTAATATCATGTGATGTGGGGGAGTTGCCGTTTTTATGAATGGAGGAGGGTGGTCTAAGGAATGTGTAACCTGTGATTGGTTAGAATGGACATCAGAGAAAGAAGGTGGATAGGAGGAATGTGGTCATGTGTTAAGTGACGTAGAAGGAGTATAATGAATGAAGCCGGCTGCAGTTTGATGCGTGTGATCTAGTATTGGTTTAGAAGTTTGTGCGTGTGGTCTAGGATGCATCCTGTTCATTACATTGCATTTCATCTTGAAAGTGCAGTGTAATGACGAGTACTTGCTTCATTCAAGTGAATGGACCGAGTACTGATAATTACAGTACGCCACCACTCCAGAGGAGACTAAACGTAGTGTAATGACCAGGAAGCAGCGACCACATGGATCACCGCCTCCTCTTCAAACAACTGATCGAGGGGTGTGGACCCCCATCCGTCAGATTTTCATGACCTATCTTGAGGATAGGTCATCTAAATCAACATTGCCAGTGTCATTTTACAACTATAAGAAAATCACAGGACACAAAATATCCATTCCTTATTCTAGAAAAAAGTCAGCAATTATCTGTTAGGGACATGTGGTTACATAATAAATAACACCTAGTCTGCAGAGACATTAGTCCATTACCTTCTGATATCCCTGAGCAACTGAAACTAAAATATAAGCTTTATTAAATATATGAAAATAGACAGAGTGTACATTGTCCAGAGAAAATATTGAAATAGTTACATGTACATGAAGCAGTGACAGTTGAATGTTTTTGGTAATTAGGAAAGATTTACTATGGAAAAAGAACAATAATTCTGGCACGATTTGTGGGGAATAAAAACTGGCAGAAAGGTTTGCATCACACATTGAGATTCATCCACAAAGGCCCTATGATACCAAATATGTGGAGGGGATTTTATTTTTTCATTTTTTATCAATTGAAAAGCTTTTTTTTAATGGAAAAAAGTTTTTTTTTTAGCTTGGATTCTTTTTATATTACTAAAAGTTTTTCTAACTTCTGTTAACCATTTACTAGTCCCACAAGGGGGCTTTAGCAGGTTATATGTTTATGCAGTACAGTGTATTATACTGTCAGTGCTATACTGGCAGACACCAGCAGGCTGCACCAGAGAGGCACAGCCTGCTAGTCATACACTGCAGTCAGGCAGGACCTTCATTAGGCCCTAAGGTGTCATGCGGAGACATCAGCACCTTGTGATCTCATTTTTGGGGTGCTGATAGGAGACAGAGGGAGCTCCCTCCCTTCAAACCACTTATATGCTGTGGTCATTGTTGATAGCATCATCTAAGAGTTTAAAAGACCTGGATTTAATCTTCTGCCAGTCCTTACCATTAGAGAAGGAGCCTGGCCACTCCCTCCACTGTATGGGAGACTAGGGGACGGTGGCCTAGCCTAGGGCCCTTTTGCAACTGCTGTAAAAAGACGTATGGGTGGTCACAGGTTAAAGATTGACTTGGCACACATTATAGAGGGCCACTATGTGGACATTAGTTATACTAGGGGACTAAGCAGGGGCATTTTTTGCACTGGCATGCATTTGAAGAAGTTATTTTTTGTACTGACGCACGTTATAAGGGGGCATTTGTTTTACTGTCACACACTATAATGAGAATTATTACTACTGAGTGCATTATGGTGAGCTTTATTACTAGTGGGGGACTATGGGCAACATGATTACTAGTATGGAAGTAGTATTTTGGGGGCATTATTGCTTCTGGAGCACAATGGGGGCACTCTTACTATTGGTGGACTTTTGGGAGCACTATTACTGTGGGGGGGGGCAGCACAATTATTTTTGGGGGCATGCTATGGCCATTATTTGTTGGGTGCAGTTATTTTTTAGGGCACTGTGCCAATAATTATTGAGGAGGCAATATATGTGGGGTACTAGTATTTTCTGGGGGATTATCTGTTTCTGCAGTATAGTATAAGGGAACATATTGGCCACAATATTGGGGGTGGTAGAATGGGGTATTTAGAATGTGGACAAATGACGGAAAAGTAGGAGCTGCTGTAGATTTCAGCAATAATGTAAGTCAGTTACCTTGCATAGATTACAATAACTGTGCTGGGCCAATTATGCCAGCCTTGCACTGCCCACTCTACACCCTGCTCTGCCTACTTTTTGGAAAAGTTAAAAGCGGGAAGCAAAGCCCCAAAAAGTCAAATTTTTTACCACAAGCCTAGAGTTGATATTCAAAGGGGTTATTCCAGGACTAATGTAAAAAACTAAAATTAGAGATCATATAGCATATGACAATCTCTTTCTGAGCTAGAATAGCCCTGTACCTCACATGGATCCAGAGATCTCCCCATTGAATGCTCTGCTAGATTTATAGAATTCACAGCTAAGACAGTATCCCGTCAGAGGGAGTAATAACCACAGGTGGTGTATATGTATAGTTACTTTAGTCACAGGGAACCTCCTGTTATAAAACGTAGCCTTTAATATAGATTACATATAAAATAATGAACTCCCACAAACAAACAAAATACAGAAAAAGAAAAAAAATTAAAAACGGCACATTAGGGATATGTACTGTAATGCTCAATGGCAATGTATCTGTTCCTCAATTATAATTGAGGACATGGAGATCTAGGCAGGGTGATCTCTTGTTCATTTGGGCCTGTCCCTAGATGTAGCCCTGTACTTAGCAGACCCTGCCTATAAACGGACTGGCCGCCCTGATAAGGGCGATCCCGTTTTCCGGAACCTCCTGATAAGCCCTAGACTCACCCTATAATGCTATTGTGAGCAGAGCCGAGTAGGATGCCCATAGATAGTGGCCTATTCTAGGTACAAAAAATAACAAACTATCAGTACATAGAGCAATGGAGCACCACAGCCGTGGATACCATATGTGATAATAAACAATTGCTCTAGATGTGTTGTGTTAGCGATACACCAAAGTTTAATAACATATGTGATTATCTGAATATATATCACCACATACAAATATCTGTGTACATATTTATATATTACGATGCCAAACACACTTATTGATATAAATGTGATATTTTATATACAAACACGGCGCCTAGATTTTCTGCCTTAAGTGGTGGCGTATAATTAAGCACCTTAATACTTACGCGTTTCACCCATATCAATAACCTGGGCTCTTCAGGGGACATTTAGTTTAATATCATACTAGACATAAATACTAAATTAAGGATGGATATTGCTAGGATGGATACTGCTAGATCAAACTGACAGCTCCAGGGGAGTGTATTTTCTGCTGCAGCTAAGGGGCGTGTCCATGCTCTTCCTATCACAGCTCAGGAGGCAGTTGAAGGATGAAACTGAGCATGTGCGGCCATCTCAGTGAGCAGGTCAAAGAAATAAGAAAAACAAACAAACAGCAGGTGGTGCTATACAGATATATTTTATTGAATAACTTAGTGGCTTTCTAAATATGTGAAATTACAAAAGAATTCAGATCCAGGTGCTGGTTTGAAAACTGTAGAATATTTTGTCATGGGACAACCCCTTTAAGCATATTATACATAATCTAGAATATAGTTTCTTCTGGTTAACCCTTTTGTTACTAACAGCGCTCAGTTAACAGCTGCATGTTATGAGTTGAACTTTCACTTACCGGGAGAGTTAATGCAGTCCCTGGAGAGTCATTTATTGAAGCTGCCTAAGCTCTCAACTCATTGTATAAAGTTTACTGTATATGCTCTGTCAGCCAAAGTGCTTGTGATAGCATTCTAGAGGAGAGAAAAAAATCAATCAATGAGGAGCATGAAATATTTAGTCTGCTCTGCTTAACTGAATTCTTGTTTCACCGTTTTTTTTTATATGTAAATTAGGTTTCTACATCTTAACATCAAAAAGTTCAAATGAAGGCTTAGATGCACTCATTATCATAACCGATGCAAAGTAGGTAGTAAGTGACTTTTATACTACAAATGGAGTCCTCAAGGTAGATATTTATCCATCATGCAATACCATCAGAGGGGCAACTTATTGGCTCCAAATGAATTCTGCAGCAGAACAACAACCCCAAACATACAACCAATGACATTTAGGGTGCATTCACATGTCCATATCTGTTTTTGTGGACCACAAAACACGGATACTGGCGGTGTGCATTCCGCAATCTGCCTGCCCTATGATAGAAATGTCTATTCTTGTCTGCAAAATAGACAAGAATAGGACATGTTCTATATTTTTTTGCGGGATTGCAGAACGGACATACAGATGTGGACAACACATGGTGTGCTGTTCATATCATTCGCGGCACCATTGAAATTTTGGAAAGAAAAATACGGTCATGTGAATGGGCTCTAAGAACTATCTTCAGAGTAAAGAAGGAGCCCTGGAAGTGATGATATGGACCTGCGGAACCCTGATCTCAACATCAAGTCTGTATGGGTTTACACAAAGAGACAGAAGGATTTGAGCAAGTCTACATCCACAGAATATCTGTAGTTAGTTCTCCAAGATATTTGGAACAACTTCCCTGCTGAGGTCCTTCAAAAATTGTGTGTAAGTGTACCTAGAAGAATTGATGATTTTTTGAAGGCAGTGTGGCCACACCAAATATTGATTGGATTTAGATTTCTCTTTTGTTAATCCGCTTTCCATTTTGTTAATTTATAAAAATTAACTATTAACACCTCTTTCTGAAAGCATTATTACCTTACAGCAATTTTTCCACACCTGTCTAAAGCTTTTGCAAAGTACTGTATGTCGTGTAGAACTTTGCCAGAAATCCATCAGAGTTAGGCTACATGCACACAACCGTATTTGTTTTGCGGTCCGCAAATTGCAGATCCGAAAAAAATAACTGATGACATCCGTATGACATCTGTATGCCATCTGTTTTTTTTGCGGATCCATTGTAGCAATGCCTAAAATTGACAAGAATAGGGCATGCTCTATTTTTTTTGTGGAGCAACGGAATGGACATACGGATGCAGATAGTACACAGTGTGCTGTCAGCATTTTTTGCGGACCCATTGAAATGAATTGGTCCGAATCCTATCCGCAAAAAAAACCGGAATGGACACGGAAACATACAATGTTCATGAGCATCTAGAAAATAGAATATTATATCTATACCTACCAGTGTTTAATGATTAGAAATTAGTTAATTTTTTTAAATTTGAGCCTGGTCCGACCTGATTTTGATCTGAATAAATTTGAATCACAAGAACTCTGGTTAGAAATGCAAGCGCTTTGATTGCCTAAAAAAGTCTCTTTCTCCTCTCTCTCTCCCTCTGATTCTCCCCAATGAATGAATTTTCATATTTTGTAATCAATTCGCTCAGCTCTCCCAAAACAAATTTTAGTTTCCCCAGTGCTTTGAAAATATGGTAACCCTTGGAAGGTGCCACACTGGTGCTTTCTCTGGCTTTATGTGCGGCAATATCTAGTACATATTCCAAATAACAAGTATTTTCTTTTTTGAGCATTAGGAAGTACCAAAAATCGGACAAACTTAACCTGAAACTGTTCATCGGTGGTTTTCTGCGCTCCTAATATTGATGACTTATTCCTAGGATAGGTCATCAATATCGAATTGGTGGGAGTCCAACACCCCCCACCAATCAGCTGTTCCTTTCAGCAAACAGCTCTACAACTCTGAATGGAGTTGGAAGCGCAGATCCATTCAAAATGTAATGGCTGTGCCAAGTTACTGCAGCCTACCATTTACTAAGCACTATGCTGTTAATAGAGCTGTGCTTCCAACTGCCTTCAATGTACTGATTTCCGCACTAGTGACTGCAGACAAAAGCTGATCGTGGAAGTGAATGATGTCGGGCCCCTGCTTAATTGATAAGGATGATCTATCCTGAGCATAGGTCATCAGTGTTAGGAGCCCAGAAAACCCCTCTAAATCTTTAGGAGCGCTAAAAAAAATCTGTAACAGAGGAATAGTAAAGAGCGAACTTCATATTTTGAAGTTCAAGTTCGGGTTTTCTAGCAATTCCGTTATGGATTCCCTTACAACAGGCCAAAACGAAATTCTATGACAGAATACATAACAGAATGCCTTTAAAAGATTTTGCATTCTGTCATAGTAGAAGTCTATAGACCGCATAATTGATCAAAAATAGGATGTGAACCCGGCGCTAGTACACAGCGAAAGAGCATGGCAGGGAGGGGAGGGCGCCATGTACTGACAGAGCGCTACCTGGTCCTGGTGGTCAGGGATGAGGACTGTGCTTCCCAAGGATCATTTTCTACTGGGAAACACAGTGCACAGTATAATACACTAGAATCTATATAATATAAAGATATTAGCCCTACCCCCGAATAATAATACAATTAGGTGGTCATTTATTATATAGAAATACGTCTATGTTAGATGTATTTCTGACACAGATTGTGGCGCAAAGATCCTTAGCACCACGATCTACATATTTTTCCCCTCATGCCAGGTCTAAAAAAGGATGGCGTGGGCAGGGAAAGGGTGACAGTTATGGCCATTCAGTTATTGGATACCACCACCATACATTGACCGGATAACACCTCTGTACAGTGACCGGATTACACCGCCATACCGTAACCGGATAAAAGGGTATAAGAGGGCACGGTACAGAGAATGACTAGGGGCACTGCACAGGGTGTGGTAAGAGTGCACAATGCAGGATATAAGGGGGCACAGTACGGGGTGAGGGGCACAGTACAGGGTGGGGGGCACAGTCACATGATCTGTGACATTAGAAGGTCATTATGAGGAATTCGGTTCATACGCCACCATAATGAGAGGCAGAGGAGTGAGACAGGGGTGTGATTATGTGGCTAGAGATAAAAAAATTTAACTGTCGGCCAGTACAGGCCCCAAAAATTAGGCAATAGGAATTCACCTGAAAGCAAACAACTTTGGAATCTGTGGCTGGAGGTACATTAGGCGGTCACAGGATAAATATGTAACTGTCAGCCAGTACAGGCCACAAAAAATTGGCAATAGGCATTCACCTGACAGAAAAAGAACTTTGGATTCTGTAAATGGAGGTGTATTAGGCAGTCACAGGAAAAATATGTAACTGTCGGCCAGTACAGGCCCCAAACATTAGGCATTCACCTGACATAAAAGGTATGTTATGCCGCTGTATATACATAAGGCAAGGACCATTCTTTGTTCTGGGTGGTGGCGGATATGTGTGGGCTGGCTGTCACGGACGTTCCCGTAGATGGTACCAGGAGATCGGAGAGACTGACAACTCATGGGTTAAATTGGCAAGTTCACTGTGGATCTTATTGTGTCTTTGTTTTGGTGAATGCCACACCCCTTGCTTCAAGTGTTACTTGTTGGTGATTTGCCTTTCCCATAAGTAGCCACTTCTCACTCTTGGAGGTGTGGTTTATAGATTTTCTTCCTTCCTTCAAACTAGCTGGTCTGTTGTACTCTGTAGTGCTTCTGGAGTTTCCAGTTTTCTACTTTCAGATAAGTCTTGTCTTTTCTTATTGTTTTGTGTTTGTTATATTCCCTGTTGTTTATATCTGGGCCTGAGACAGAGACTTCCATTTGTCCATCTGGGGAGGAATGGGTTGTCTCTGGTCCTAACCTCATTCCAGGGCCTTATAGGGATATAAGGGCCTAGGTATACAGCATATGAATATTCCTACCTTCAAGGTCTATTCATATTGATAGGTAGTTAGGAACCGGCTTAGGGTTGTTTAGGAGATGACCTGTTTATTTTCTAGTTTCCAGGCCCAGTTACTGGGCCCCTTCCCTCCTGTGTTCAGTGTGGAGTTTTCCCCCACACTGATCGTGACACTGGCATGAGGAAATTCAATTACATGTGGTCATCACAGATGTTGAATTCATCCGAGATCCATGCCGCATTCATTTTAAAAAATGTGAGGTAGTACGCACTGTCGTCAGCTAGGCGAATGCGCTTATCAGTCACGATCCCCCCTGCTGTGCTGAGCATCATTTCGGACAGGACACTCAACGAGGGGCAAGCCAAGAGTTCCATGGCAAATTGTGCAAGCTCTGGCCACAGGTCAAGCCTGCACACCCAGTAGTCAAGGGGTTCCTCGCTTCTCAGAGCGTCCACATCGGCCAATAACCTGATGTAGTCGGACACCTGTCGGTCTAGGCTGAGGCTGAATCCAGAGGGCGGCTGTCGATGGGTTGGCTGCAAGAATGATATCATATCCGAAGTGACCAACACATCTTCAAACCGCACTCTTCTTTCAGGCGTGGTAGGATTGGTACCAGCACCTGTTTCGCTGTGAATGAAAATTCCTTTGCTAGTGCACACAACAGCAGACTGCAGCATCTCTTGCAGCAAGGCCTAAAAATGCTGCATTCTGACAGCCCTGTGATTCTAGTAACATGTCCGCCATTTTGTGTTTGTACCAGAGGTCTAAGTACGTTGCCACCCAGTACTGGTCCTTGTCCTTTATGCTTTTTATATGGGGATCCCTCTTCAAACACTGGAGCATGAAGGCCCCCATTTGCACTAAATTGGAAGCGGTGGAGCGCCCTGGCTCCTGCTCATCGCCCAGGAGAATTTTGTCCTCGGTGCACTCCCCCCAGTCACCGACAACACCAGGAAGTCCCAAAAAATGTAAAGTCCCCCTCAAAGCCTGCTCTTCTTGCTCCTCCTTCTCCTTCTCCCCACAGCCACCATCCTCCTCTGACTCCTCTTCAGACTCATGCTGACTTGTCTCAGATAGAGTAGCCCGCCCTAGAAATTAATTCAGCATTGCGAGTTCCTCATCTTCCAGCTCCTGCTCCTCGATGGCTTGATCAATGACACGATGCAATACATGCTCCAGAAAGAAGGTTTAAGGTACGATGTCACTGATGGTGCTCTGGCTGCGACTGACCAGTTTGGTGATCTCATCAAATGGCCGCAGAAGTCAGCATGCGTCGCGCATGAGCAGCCACTGGCACGTTTAAAAAAAATCAAGCTCCCCAGAATCTGTCCTGCCGCAGAGTTCGTACAGGTAGTCGTTAACGGCACGATTCTGCTGGAACAGCCTTTCAAGCATATACAAGGTGGAGTTCCAGCGCTTCGGGCAGTCACAAATCAGATGTCTGACGGGCAAATGGTGTTGCGGCTGAACGTCAGCAAGGCAAGCCATGGCCGTGTAAGATCTTTAAAAATGGCCAGAGATTTTCCTTGCCTGCCGCAAGACATCCTCGACCCCGGGGTATTTGGCAATGAATCACTGCACGATTAAGTTCAGGACATGTGCCATGCACGGCACGTGTGTCATTTTGCCTTGTTTCAGCGCGTTCAGCAGATTGGCACCATTGTTGCACACCACTTTACTCTATTTTGTCAAATTGAGTGGGGTTAGCCACTGTTAGCTACAGCACAGCATAGCACCGTCTCACCTGGCACGTCAAATAGGTTCTGAGAAACTTGGGGGGTGCAGCGGAAGAGGCTGTTGCAGTGGAAAAGGGGGAGTCAGCCAAGGAGGAGATGGAGAATGGAATAGGAGGAGAAGAAGAAGAAGAGGCATACAATCCATGGCGGTAACAGCAAATCCACACGGGTGCCACAGGTTACATGCTTGACGGCCATCAGAAGGTTCATCTAGTGGGCACTAAATGGTATGTACCTTCCCTGTCCGTGTTTTCTAGACCATGTGTCTGTGGTCAGATGTATATTGGCACCAACACTGTGTGCCAGAGATAAATTAACTTGCCGCTGAATGTGGCCATATAGTTCAGGGATGCCCCTCTGGGAGAAATAGTTCCTTTCGGGGACCTTCCATTGCAGTGTGCTAATAGCCACACATTTTCTAAAGGCCTCAGAGTCCACCAATTTATATGGTAATAGTTGGCGGGCTAGCAGTTCCGACAAGCCGGCGTTAGCATTTGTTTATGCTCGAACATTTGGGCCATGGAAGCCTGCCTTGTTTTTTTTATATTTTAATAGTACGGGTGTTTGTGCCCATTATGTTATTTTTTTAATTATTTATTTTGATTTTGGGGGAAAAGGGGTAATTTTAATTTTCATATTTTTAAAATATTTTTCAGAAACTTTTTTTTGTCTCCTAATGGACTCCAATAGTGTTGAGCGAGCACCAAAGTGCTTGTGTGCTCTGGCCAAACACATCGGTATGCTTGTGTGTTCTACCGAGCACCCGAGCACAATGGAAGTCAATGGGAGAACCCCAGGCACCGCTTGCTCGGAAGAGAAGAGGGTGTCTGATTCATAAAAAAAGGTTAGAAATTGATGGAAACCCCATCAAAATGGTTTGGAAACAGCATTAAGAGGATAGCTGAATGCATCTTAGACTCCTAATATGTACGATATACAATAGACAACCACCCAAAGGCTATATGCCAAAAGCCAGGTATATGCAAGCCATCAAGCTATTCTAATCGTGATTTTTTGGGTTGCAAATTTTCCATACAAAAGGCTACACTAATAAGCTTGTCATAAGACTGATAGTCTAATATTCTTGTCAGAAGACTATGAAACCAATAGATGGCGCTATTAAGTTATGACCAGTGCCATCTATTGGTTTCATAGTCTTCTGACAAAACTATTAGTCTACTCTTGTGTTAAGACTGTGAAACCAATAGATGTCACTGCTCATAACTCAATAGCACCAGCTATTGGTTTTCATAGTCGTATTACAGCAGAAAAACAAGGCAGATTCTGCTTATTTGCATGTCTTTCCCATATGCCCATGTTTATGCAAATTCGTTTTTACATGACAAAACTGTATAGAAAGGTTATTGAATATTATTTTAGGACTTTCAGAAAACTCTTTGTCGCCCTAATGATGTTGATCTAGGTGTGCAGGTCCACCTAAGCCATCCAACCGATGCAAAATAACTTTGAGGTTTACTGGTCATATGAGAGCTGGTTTAGAATATCTCATAGTGCACAAGGCTGCCATTGTAAGGTATGCTGGCTGTTATCTGTCTCATGGTACATACCTTGCTTTTGGCATATAGCCTTTGTGTGGTTGTCTATTGTATGTCGTACATAATAGGAGTCTAAGATGCATCCAACTATCCTCTTAATGCTGTTTCCAAACCATTTCCATCAATTTCTAACCTTTTTTTTTGTGAACCAGACACCCTCTTTTCTTTAGAGCAGGGAGTGCCTGGTTTGATGCTTGGGTCTCCCATTGACTTTCATTGTATTAAATTGTACTCGAACAGCCAAAATATTCGGCCGAGCACTCAGATCTGCCGAGCAGTTTGGCCGAGTATGCTCGCTCAGCACTAGACTCCAACTTGCAATCATCAGATTGCAATTTGTATGAAATAATGGAATTTTCTCCATTATTCTATATAGAAACATTACTGTTCAGTGCTGTGACCTGCTGGCCTGAATTATAATATGCAAATAATTAGCCTGGAAACTTAGTACAGGTTCAGGCTCATTATGAGCATAGAACACTCTCACCAATCTCCACTCGGGGAAAGTGTTCCAACCTCGGAAGCGCGTGCTACCAGGTTTTAAACCTCTCAGATGCCATGGTCACATTTGACCACAGCATCTGAGAGCTTAAATGTCCACGGTCATTATACTACTGATCTCAGACATTAGTTGCAGGTGTCTACGGTATGAAACAGCAGGCACCGGCTAGCTATGGTGCTCACTCCGCTCAAGAGCAGGCACCATCTTAAAAGACCCAACATCTGCCGTATATGTATTGCAGATATCGTGAAGGGGTTAAAGAGACAATTTATTTAAATTGCACATCCTCACTTTTACAATTGGATTGCACCCTCGTCCCGGCCCTGCCTAACTGCCCAGACCCACTTCCACTGTGGGCCCTGTAGCAGGTTCTACAGCAATAGTTCTTCCCCTGGTTGGCGCTAAAGAAATAAAGACTATTTTTTATTACGGTGGCAGGAAAACAGTAAGATGAGAATGACTTTTGTCATTTTACAACTTTATAAACTGTTTTCTATATAATTGCCCTAGCTGGATAAACCTTTTAAATTTGGACAAATTGAATGACATGCTTTCTCAAAGCAGATGCAGATCAACTCATTCATTTTGAGTCATCAACCAGTATTCATAATCCATATTATTCCAGCACTTGATTTTTGGATACTGTTAGACGATTGTTTTCATAGTACGACAGAATTTGTAAGGTTTGGAAAAAGAAAAAAGGAACAAACATTGTACAGTATGTCCAGTGATGCCAAGGAATGACTGAGGATTTAATTGCCTTGTAGTGATTAGACATTCAATGTTCTCAGGTTAGCATTGAAATAAAACAAACAGTCTAATTATGCATTTGATTGATGGTTTAAATAGTTAAGGGAAAAAAAAATCTGGCATTTGGTGGGTAATTTAATGATGTTCCTTCATTTCACATTAGTTCAGGATAATTGGCATAGATTTTCTGTAGCTGCTGTACTATTCTATTATACATTAACTGTTATATATCAATATAGAAGGTTGAAAGTGGGCTTCCAGCAAAATGTTATTCACCCAGGAGTGATACATTACGCTCAAGTAATTTCTTTACACATACAATAGTCCAGACCCTTTCAATTTTTTTTCTTTTACTTTTAGTTATCTTGCACCCTTGTGCAAAAAAAAACCCACAAGAAAACCAAAACAGGTTTCCCTCATCATTCTGCATTTTGAAATCTTTGCTAATTAATAGAAAAAGAAAACTATAATCTTGTATTGACATACACAGGGCCGGCTCCAGGTTTATGTGGGCCCTTGGGCAATAAAGTCTCAGTGGACCCCCTTACACAGTGATAACTCTCTGAGTACAGATAATATAGTAGATGTCCCCTGCAGTCCTATGTAACAGCACTGATAACACTAGTGCTAATAATGTGTTAGTGTTACCTGCAGTCTTATGTAAAACCACAGATAACACTAATGCTGATAATGTGGTAGTGTTACCTGCAGTCCTATGTAAAACCACAGATAACACTAGTGTAGATCATGTGGTAGTGTTACCTACATCCTTAGTGTGCCTCCTTGTGTCTCTTCCATGGACTGTATGCTGGCGGCGCTGCCTCCTCTTCCATCTTCTTGCCCCGCACAGAACGTCCTGATGCAGCTGCGTCAAGACATAGGAACACTGTGGGCATGGTGATTGTGACACACACAGGGAGAGACACACAGCTAGGCCTCACCACACTCCAGCCAGGCTCCTCTCCGTACAGGAACACACAGGGTCACTAGTGAGGTGACAGAAAGCGAGGGGGGGGGGGCAGGAGGAGGAGGAGCAGCGTGACAGAAGGAGGGGGAGCAGGGTCACTAGTGGGGTAACAGGAGGAGGGGGGAGCAGTGTTACTAGTGGGTTGACAGTAGGGGGGAGCAGGGTGACTGGATGAGGGGGATCATGGTCACTAGTGGGGTGACAGGAGGAGGAGGAGCAGGGTGACAGGATGAGGGGGAGTAGGGTCACTAGTGGGGTAACAGGAGGAGGGGGGAGCAGTGTTACTAGTGGGTTGACAGTAGGGGGGAGCAGGGTGACTGGATGAGGGGGATCATGGTCACTAGTGGGGTGACAGGAGGAGGAGGAGCAGGGTGACAGGATGAGGGGGAGTAGGGTCACTAGTGGGGTGACAGGAGGAGGGGGGAGCAGTGTTATTAGTGGGTTGACAGTAGGGGGGAGCAGGGTGACTGGATGAGGGGGATCATGGTCACTAGTGGGGTGACAGGAGGAGGGGGAGCAGGGTCACTAGTAGGTTGACAGGAGGAGGGGAGAGCAGGGTGACAGGAGGAGGGGGAGCAGGGTCACTAGTGGTCTGACAGGAGGAGGGGGGAGCAGGGTGACAGGGGGAGGGGGAGCAGGGTCACTAGTGGTCTGACAGGAGGAGGGGGAGCAGATTCACTATTGAGGAGACAGGAGGAGGGGGAGCAGGGTCACTAGTGGTCTGACAGGAGGAGGGGGAGCAGATTCACTATTGAGGAGACAGGAGGAGGGGGAGCAGGATCACTAGTGAGAAGACAGGAGGAGGGGGAGCAGAAAACTGAGACTGGACAGAGCCATGATTGGGGGAGGGGGGAATCTCTTACTTGAAGACTGACAGGCCGGGCTCCTTAGCTCTCCAGCGGCCCTGTCATGTTTTCATGTGTCCTTGCGCAGTGCACCATGCTCTCCTTACTACAGCCGTCAGCCACCCTGGGAGCCCTCCTTCTTCCAGCTCCCACCGGCTTCCTCTGCTGCAGGGCCTGCCACTCCGACCAGTGTACTCGCGCACGTGCACATGCATGCGGCGCACTGACGCTTCGCACTCTGCAGGCCTGGAGATCTTTTATGACGGGCGCAGCGCTGAGCAGCGCCAGCAACAGTTTGTAAAAATGTTTAAAGGGACCATGCAGAAACGAGTGAGCCCCCCCCCCCCCAGAAGCAGTGGGACCTGGCACTTGCCCGGGTTTGCCGGGTGCTGGTGCCGGCCCTGGATATACATGTTTCGGCACCTTTGGCAGCGATTACAGCCTCCAGTCTTCTTGGGTATGATGCCACAAGGTTTACACATCTGGATTTGGGGGTTTTCTGCCATTTTTCTCTGAAGATCCTCTCAAGCTCTGTCAGGTTGGATGGGTTCTGTTGGTGAACAGCCATTTTTCATGTCTCTCCGGAGATAATATTCAATTGGGTTCAAGTCCGGGCTTTTCGATCAAGGATATTCACAATATGATCCTCAAGCCACTCCTGTGTTGTCTTGGCTGTGTGCTTAGGGTCATTATCTTGTTGAAAGGTAAAACACTGGCCCAGTCTGAGGTCCAGAGCACTCTGGATATGTTTTTTTTTAAAGAATATTTCTGTACTTTGCTCCATTCAGCTTTCTATCAACTCAGACCAGTCTCCCTGTTCCAGCCACTGAAAAACACCCCCATGGCATGATGCAGCCATCACAATGCTTCACTGTTGCGATGGTATTGGGTAGGTAATGATTAGGGATGAGCGAACTCGAACTGTATAGTTCGGGATCGCACCGAATTTTGGGGTGTCCGTGACACGGACCAGAACCCGGACATTTTCGTAAAAGTCCGGGTTCGGGTTCGGTGTTCGTCGCTTTCTTGGCGCTTTTTGACGCTTTCTTGGCGCTTTTTGAAAGGCTGCAAAGCAGCCAATCAACAAGCATCATACTACTTGCCCAAGAGGCCGTCACAGCCATGCCTACTATTGGCATGGCTGTGATTGGCCAGAGCACCATGTGACCCAGCCTCTATTTAAGCTGGAGTCACATAGCGCCGCCCGTCACTCTGCTCTGATTAGCGTAGGGAGAGGTTGCGGCTGCGACAGTAGGGCGAGATTAGGCAGATTAACTCCTCCAAAGGACTTGATTATTGATCGATCTGCAGCTGTGGGTCATTGAGCTGCTGATACTCAATTGCTCACTGTTTTTAGGCTGCCCAGACCGTTTGTCAGTCACTTTTTTCTGGGGTGATCGGCGGCCATTTTGTGTCTTGTGGTGCGCCAGCACAAGCTGCGACCAAGTGCATTTAACCCTCAATGGTGTGGTTGTTTTTTGGCTAAAGCCTACATCAGGGTGAAGCTGTCACACCAAGTGCATTTAACCAGCAATAGTCTGTTTATTTTTTGGCCATATACTACATCAGGGGCAAGCTGCGCCTGTCACCAAGTGCATTTAACCCTCAATGGTGTGGTTGTTTTTTGGCTAAGGCCTACATCAGGGTGAAGCTGTCACACCAAGTGCATTTAACCAGCAATAGTCTGTTTATTTTTTGGCCATATACTACATCAGGGGCAAGCTGCGCCTGTCACCAAGTGCATTTAACCCTCAATGGTGTGGTTGTTTTTTGGCTAAGGCTTAGTTCACACGGGCGAGATTTCCGCGCGGGTGCAATGCAGTAGGTGAACGCATTGCACCTGCACTGAATCCTGACCCATTCATTTCAATGGGGCTGTGCACATGAGCATTTTTTTTCATGCATCACTTCTGCAATGCTTTAAAATCGCAGCATGTTCTATATTCTGCGTTTTTCACGCAGCCCTGGCTCCATAGAAGTGAATGGGGCTGCGTTAATAACGCATTGCATCTGCAAGCAAGTGCGGATGCAATGCGTTTTTCACTGATGGCTGCTAGGAGATGTTGTTTGTAAACATTCAGTTTTTTATCACGCGCGTGAAAAACGCATCAAAACGCATTGCACCCGCGCGGAAAAAACTGAACAACTAAACGCAATTGCAGCCAAAACTGACTGAACTTGCTTGCAAAATGGTACGAGTTTAACTGAACGCACCCTGAACGCATCCGGACAAAATCTGTCACGCTCGTGTGAACTCAGCCTAAAGCCCACATTAGGGTGAAGCTGTCACACCAAGTGCATTTAACCAGCAATAGTCTGTTCATTTTTTGGCCATATACTACATTAGGGGCAAGCTGCGCCTGTCACCAAGTGCATTTAACCCTCAATGGTGTGGTTGTTTTTTGGCTAAAGCCTACATCAGGGTGAAGCTGTCACACCAAGTCCATTTAACCAGCAATAGTCTGTTTATTTTTTGGCCATATACTACATTAGGGGCAAGCTGCGCCTGTCACCAAGTGCATTTAACCCTCAATGGTGTGGTTGTTTTTTGGCTAAAGCCTACATCAGGGTGAAGCTGTCACACCAAGTGCATTTAACCAGCAATAGTCTGTTTATTTTTTGGCCATATACTACATCAGGGGCAAGCTGCGCCCGTCACCAAGTGCATTTAACCCTCAGTAGTGTGGTTGGTCAAGCTGTCACACCAAGTGCATTTAACCAGCAATAGTCTGTTCATTTTTTGGCCATATACTACATCAGGGGCAAGCTGTGCCTGTCACCAAGTGCATTTAACCCTCAGTAGTGTGGTTGGTCAAGCTGTCACACCAAGTGCATTTAACCAGCAATAGTCTGTTCATTTTTTGGCCATATACTACATCAGGGGCAAGCTGTGCCTGTCACCAAGTGCATTTAACCCTCAGTAGTGTGGTTGGTCAAGCTGTCACACCAAGTGCATTTAACCAGCAATAGTGTGGTTATTTTTTGGCCATATCC
The DNA here is from genome assembly GCF_014858855.1 of Bufo gargarizans. Taxonomy (NCBI): domain Eukaryota; kingdom Metazoa; phylum Chordata; class Amphibia; order Anura; family Bufonidae; genus Bufo; species Bufo gargarizans. The sequence continues at coordinate 63,238,518 of NC_058088.1, read as the reverse complement.
CAGTCTAATTCTGTCAGTAAATCCATACCGGTCACCCAGCGCCTAAATACTAGGCCTCAAATTTATATCTCGCTAAATCTGTCGTTACCGCTGTACTGTTGTGGCTGGGCGAGTTATTTAGTGTCCGTCAAAGCACATTTTTTGTTCTGGGTTGAAATACAATTCCCAATTTAGCAATTTCATAATTTAGTGGTTTCTGCTATATCAGAGCTATTTGAAATCTATCCCTAAAAGGGTATATAATATTCAAGGTGCACATAGGGTCATTCAGAATAACTTCACACACACGCTACTGTGCATTTCCAAGTCTAATTCTGTCAGTAAATCCATACCGGTCACCCAGCGCCTAAATACTAGGCCTCAAATTTATATCCCGCTAAATCTGTCGTTACCGCTGTACTGTTGTGGCTGGGCAAGTTATTTAGTGTCCGTCAAAGCACATTTTTTGTTCTGGTTTGAAATACAATTCCCAATTTAGCAATTTCATAATTTAGTGGTTTCTGCTATATCAGAGCTATTTGAAATCTATCCCTAAAAGGGTATATAATATTCAAGATGCACATAGGGTCATTCAGAATAACTTCACACACACGCTACTGTGCATTTCCAAGTCTAATTCTGTCAGTAAATCCATACCGGTCACCCAGCGCCTAAATACTAGGCCTCAAATTTATATCCCGCTAAATCTGTCGTTACCGCTAGACTGTTCTGGCTGGGCAAGTTATTTAGTGTCCGTCAAAGCACATTTTTGTTCTGGGTTGAAATACAATTCCCAATTTAGCAATTGAAGCCTGATTGTCTGTTACGGGACCTCTCTCCTCTGCCTGGGTGCTGGGCCTAAATATCTGACAATGGACTGTTGCATTGGTGGCTGACGTGAAGCCTGATTCTCTGCTATGATATGAAGACTGATTCTCTGCTGACATGAAGCCAGATTGTCTGTTACGGGACCTCTCTCCTCTGCCTGGGTGCTGGGCCTAATTTATGAAAATGGACTCTTACAGTGGTGGGTGACGTGAAGCCTGATTCTCTGCTATGACATGCAGACTGATTCTCTGCTGACATGAAGACAGATTCTCTGTTACGGGACCTCTCTCCTCTGCCTGGGTGCTTGGCCTAAATATCTGAGAATGGACTGTTCCAGTGGTGGGTGACGTGAAGCCAGATTCTCTGCTATGGGACCTCTCTCCAATTGATTTTGGTTAATTTTTATTTATTTAATTTTTATTTTAATTCATTTTCCTATCCACATTTGTTTGCAGGGGATTTACCTACATGTTGCTGCCTTTTGCAGCCCTCTAGCCCTTTCCTGGGCTGTTTTACAGCCTTTTTAGTACCGAAAAGTTCGGGTCCCCATTGACTTCAATGGGGTTCGGGTTTGGGACGAAGTTCGGATCGGGTTCGGATCCCGAACCCGAACATTTCCGGAAGTTCGGCCGAACTTCTCGAACCCGAACATCCTGGTGTTCGCTCAACTCTAGTAATGATAAAATAATCCTTTAATAGTCCCACCATGAGGAAATTCACAGTGTTACAGCAGCACAGAGAGTACAGGCATTACAGTGACAGTAGATTACAGATAAAAAATTTTTTTTAAAAGGGACATAGATATCACAGCTTAGAGAATTCAGGCTCTGGATGGAATGATATCCACAGGAACCTGTTGGCAATGAGTGCAGTCTTTTTTTGCTTGGGTCGGTGTTGGCTGTACAGCCTAACAGCAGCAGGGAGGAATGACTTCCAATAGAGCTCCTTATGACACTTGGGGTGAAGCAGTCGATCAGTGATGGTACTGCCCAATGCTATTACTGTCTTATGCATTGGGTGGGAGTTATTCTCCAGCGTGGATATCAGCTTGGATAGTTTCCTTTTCTCACCTACCACCTGCATTAGTTCTAGGGGGCTCCCCAGGACAAAGCTAAGGTGATAAGCAGTGCCTGGTTTCCTCCAGACATGATTGTTAGAATTGGGGCCAAAAAAATGAAATCTTGATTTCATCAGACCAGAGAATCTTGTTTCTCACAGTCTGAGAGTCTGTGCTTTTTTTTTTTGCAAATTCCAGGAAGGCTTCCATGTGTCTTTTACTGAGGAGAGGCTTCTTTCTAGCCACTCTGACATAAAGCCCAGATTGGTGGAGTGCTACGGTGATGGTTGACCTTCTGGATCAAATGACGACTGTGTTACTTCTGGTGCTTGCCACACCTTCTATCCCCAGGTGTTGCTATTGTGGTCATTTAACCTTCCCTACTTATTGTTGTTTCCCCCACTATGCTGTGCATCTTATAGCTTCTGTTGGACCTGTGATTAGCTTGTGTTTGGTTCTTGGCTGAGTTCCTGGTGCTACCAAAGCTTCATTAAAGATAAGTGTTTCCGTTCCCTTTTGTATTTCATTTTGATATATTTGTGTGTTGCCTTTTCCTGTTTTTTTGTCATTAGGCCTGAGGGAGATTCCTGTTTGTCCTTCCCTTTGGAGGAACAGGTCGACTCAGTCCTGACATTAGTTCCAGGGTCCTATAGGGTGAGATAGGATTCTAGGTATCCGGTGTATGAACTTGCCTACCTTTGGGGCCTGTTCATACTGGTAGTCTGTCAGGACTGGAATTAGGGTTGTCTTTAGGAGGTGTCCATCTACCTTCCCTAGTTTCCAGGCCTTATTCCTGTATCCTCTATCCCTCCTATGCTCGATGTGGTCTTTTCCTCCCACACACGAGCGTGACAATGGAAGTTTTCTCCCATCTGAACACAGGATCTTTGAAGCTCATCCAGAATGACCATTGGGCTCTTGGTCACTTCTCTTACCAAGGACCTTCTCCCCTGATTACTTAGTTTGGTTGTGCTGCCAGCTCTAAGAAAAGTCCAGATTCTTCCATTTACGAATTATGGAGACCACTGTGCTCTTGGAAACTATAAGTGCAGCAGACATTTTTTATACCGTTCTCCAGATCTGTTCCTCCATACAGTCCCATCTCTGATCGTTATAGGCAGTGCCCATCTCCTCATTGCTTGGTTTTTCTCTGATATGCATTGTCAGCTGTGAGACCTTATATAGACAAAGCTGTGTCTTTCCAAAACATTTCCAATCAACTGAATTTACCACAGAGGGACTCCAGTCAAGGTGTAGAAACTAGTGATGGATGAACATCTGCCGGGACGGTTCACAAACGCGCAAACACGATCAAATGTTCGCGAACCGCAAGTTTGCAGCGGGTCCCGTTTATTTTAATGGCAGTTGAACCTGAAAAACCTTCAGCTCAAATTTTCAGCCAAGAAATAATTACTAGAAGTGGGCAAATAGTCCCACAACATGAACAGCGGCATACCAGATGTATTATTCGAATTTGCTATCTCCATTCATAATTTTTTTCAAGGCGAAATATTGGCAGTATAATTTTTGCGTACGAGCATGCACAAATGCACCATACAGTACCCAAATGCACTATAAAGAAAGTATATTGGTATATAACGCCCCGCTTCAATCAGTTTTTTTCGGGGGGAGACTGGTATATCACAGCAGTAGAAATTATTTGTTCCAATAACGCTTGTCCCTCTATATACCTGCAGTATCGCAGCAGAACCGCACAATACAAATCCACTATAATATACTTTCTAACATAGAAAGTATATTATAACATTGTACAAGGAAGGTAATCCATTAGAATATACATGAAGATAAAACGTAACCTTTAACCACCTCAGCCCCCCTAGCTTAAACACCCTTAATGACCAGACCACTTTTTACAATTCTGCACTACACTACTTTCACCGTTTATTGCTCGGTCATGCAACTTACCATCCAAATGAATTTTACCTCCTTTTCTTCTCACTAATAGAGCTTTCATTTGGTGGTATTTCATTGCTGCTGACATTTTTACTTTTTTTGTTATGAATCGAAATTTAACGATATTTCAGCAAAAAAAATTCATTTTTCACTTTCAGTTGTAATGTTTTTTTTTTTTAAATGACATCTTTATATAAATGTTTCTCTAAATTTATTGTTCTACATGTCTTTGATAAAAAAAATGTTTGGGTAAAAAAAAAATGGTTTGGGTAAAAGTTATAGCGTTTACAAACTATAGTACAAAAATGTGAATTTCCGCTTTTTGAAGCAGCTCTGACTTTCTGAGCACCTGTCATGTTTTCTGAGGTTCTACAATGCCCAGACAGTAGAAAAAATGCACAACTAACCCCATTTCGGAAAGTAGACACCCTAGGTTATTCGCTGATGGGCATAGTGAGTTCATAGAACTTTTAATTTTTGTCACAAGTTAGCGGAAAATGATGATTCTTTTTTTCTTTTTTTTTTCCTTACAAAGTCTCATATTCCACTAACTTGTGACAAAAAATAAAAACTTCCATGAACTCACTATGCCCATCATGAAATTCCTTGGGGTGTCTTCTTTCCAAAATGGGGTCACTTGTGGGGTAGTTATACTGCCCTGGCATTTTAGGGGCCCAAATGCGCGCAAAGTAGTTTGAAATCAAAATCTGTAAAAAATGGCCGGTGAAATCTGAAAGGTGCTCTTTGGAATGTGGGCCCCATTGCCCACCTAGGCTGCAAAATAGTGTCACACATGTGGTATCGCCGTACTCAGGAGAAGTTGGGGAATGTGTTTTGGGGTGTCATTTTACATATACCCATGCTGGGTGAGAGAAATATCTCAGCAAAAGACAACTTTTACCATTTTTTTATACAAAGTTGGCATTTGACCAAGATATTTATCTCACCCAGCATGGGTATATGTAAAATGACACCCCAAAACACATTCCCCAACTTCTCCTGAGTACGGTGATACCACATGTGTGACACTTTTTTGATTTCAAACTACTTTGCACGCATTTGGGCCCCTAAAATGCCAGGGCAGTATAACTACCCCACAAGTGACCCCATTTTCACTTCGGAAGGCCTTTTTGCTGACTGCCGTCTCCAAGAATAGAGACAACTCTTAGGGTCCATTCACACGTCAGTATATTTCTATATCCCAAATTGCGGTCCGTTTTTTGCGGATCCGTTGTTCCTGAAAATGTTTCCATATGTCATCCGCATTTTGCGGATCCATTGACTTTCTATTGTACCAGGAACCGCAATTTGCGGATAATAATAGGACAAGCTTTATATTTTTTCCGACATGCGGAACGAAACCACGGATGCGGACAGCACACATTGTACTGTCCGCATCTTTTCAGGACCCATTGAAAATGAATGGGTCCGCAAACTGGTCCGCACCCGTTCCGTAAAAATCGGAAATGATCTGGAAAGAAACAACGGATGTGTGAATGGACCCTAAGTCTAGTTTTTGTTTTTGAATTCTGCATGAGAATCAGATGGAGGACATGGACACATGCTATTGAAGAGCAAGCTTTCTTTTGCATGCATATTAATATTATACCTTATATTTTGTATTAACATAACTGCACTATATAGTATGCATATTACATTGTATGTATGTATATAGTAATGCTGTATCTTTCACAGTATTAAGCATCATAGCAACTACTCATCACCTAAATCCATGTCTGTCTGTATTTTTGTATAACCATTCTTTATTCCATTATGATCAAAAGACCCTTGAATATTGCTGTCAGAAATGAATAGCACGTGTCTGCGTACTCCATCTGCCAAATAATAAACATGAAATACATTTTCTTTTGCAGTTTTTATAAACGAAGTCTAACAGTGGTTTGTATGGAATCTGAAATGTGAGCAATGCACAGTCAGAGGAGAAAGCATAAGACATGTTAACCAGGGTCAGGTAGGGCTACATGGCGACACTGGTTGTGTGACACTGGCCCCATCCATTCACACCCCACCCACTTTTTATAAAAGTGGCAAGCTCGATATAAGGGTAAGAAGTTTTAAATATTTGCACAAAAAAATCCAGTTTTTCTACATCATAAGGCAACATGCACATGACCATATTTGCGGTCTGGAAATTGCGGATCCGCAAAAAAAACTAAGAACGATGACATCCGTATGACATGTTTTTTTGCGGGGCCACGGAACGGACATACTGATGCGGACAGCACACGGTGTGCTGTCCGCATTTTTTGTGGACCCATTGAAGTGAATAGGTCCGCATCCTATCAGCAAAAAAAACGGAAAGGACACGGAAACAAACAATGTTTGTGTCCATGTAGCCTAAATCTGAACTTTTAATGGGAAATTTTTATTTTTTGTGACCTTTTTCTGGCATATTTTTCAGTTTTTAATACTGGTTTAAAGGCCAGATGTTATTTAAAGGGGGTTTTGCAGTGTCATAATATTGATGACCTATCCTCAGGATGGCTCATCAATATCAGATTGTCAGGGGTCCAACTCCCTGCCGCCCCACTGATCAGCTGTTTGAAGACGATTCAGCGCTCTAATTTATTCACGCCAGGTGTTCTAAAACTACAACTCCCAGAATGCTCCATTGACTTTTATAGGAGTTAGAAGAACATCTGAGCATGTTTGTATGCTGGGAGTGGAGTGTCACATCAGCTGGATTGCCAAAGGTTGCTGATCCCTGACATAGGGGGCATTAGTATTCTAAATTCTAAAGGACCTTCGTGCAAATTGTTGGAGACCAGAAGCTTCAAGCTGGCATTATGTTCCTTTACGCTGGGTTCAGACCTGAGCGTTTGCGATGGAGCGCTCTGTATGCGCGATTGTATGGGTGTTTGCAATCACGCACACAGAGACAAGCGAACGCCCATTGTCGCGCATTCCCGAAATTCTATGTACGGGAACGCGTGACAAGACGCCCCAAAAAAGCTCATGTACTTCTTGGGGCGTCGGGCGTTTTACAGCGCGATCGTACGCGCTGTAAAACGCCCAGGTGAGGACCATTTCCATAGGGAATCATTGGTTCTTGCCTGTTGAGCGTTTTACAGCGCGTAGGAACGCGCTGTGAAATGCTCAGGTCTGGACCCAGCCTTAGGTCAAGTGGTCTAGAATATACCTTATCTGATTGTCTACTATATGAAGGCTATCTTATAGTTTTGTATACTTACCTAGAAGTAAAGAGCAATTAAAGACATTATGTTAATAGAGCATTTTGATAAAATAAAACTAGAAGAGGAAGCCATAAATTATGCAAAGTCCCAACATATGTGAGTTTTTTTTAAGTTTAGCTTAGTAAATATTTTATTTGTGCAGAATGTGCAGCCACGATAAAGCCACGTATAACCCTTTGCTTATATGGTAAGCGTTGCACAATTTCCAGCTGAGCTACAATAGACAACATGGCGAGTCAATTGAAAAAATATGGAGCAATGCGTAATGTAAACCACTCTCTGTTCATTGTCTCTGTTCTGCGATGGAATTTCATTAATGCCATGAGAAAAATATGTTCCTAATGAATTTTTTGTAGAACATTGTTACGCCTCTCAACCACACTGTAAAGACAAAAGGGCTTCTTTATAGATTTATTTCCTATTCTTTGTCAGCAGACTTTTTGTTTTTAATCACAGAAAGCTGAACGTAAAACTCAGAGGAAACCATAGTTTGTCGTGTAAATTCTCACCAGTAATTATGCTGGTTGATATCACTGCTGTTTTTCTGAGTTTTTTTTAAGATGAAATATCAGACTGAATGACCCACATTTGTGGCTTCTCCTGAATAGCACACATTTTCGCACAGTTTGGTACATCTCATCGCATACAGTACTGTGCAAAAGTTAGGCAGATTTGGAAAAATTCTGCTAAATAAGTATGTCTTCGGAAAACAGAAGTGCTAATAGTTTATATTTAAATTTATTCTGCAGCAGGACAGCGACCTCAAACATGCAGCCAATGTCATTAGGAACTATCTTCAGCATAAAGAAGAAGAAGAAGAAGTCCTGAAAGTGATTATTATTGTTGGGCACAAATATTCGAATAGCGAATATTAATCGCGAATATCGACACTTTGAGAATTTGCGAATATATAGAATATAGTGATATATATTTGTATTTTCGAATATTCTACATTTTTTTCATCTGAGCCCATGATCCCTCCCTGCTTCTTGCTTGTGGGCCAATGAGAAGGCTGCAATGTCTTTGTCTGAGCTTAGTAACATCCCTAGCAACCAATAGGAAAGTTGCCGACCCCTTACTATATAAGAACCTCCCCGGCAGCCATTGTTTTAAGTTCTGATAGAGACAGCAGTAATAGGCACAGAAAATGGAGCAAACAAACGTTTTTCACCCCTTTACAAGGCGCCACCATCCCTTAGATAAGCGATATACAAAAAAGAAACATATATATATAAAAGTGATTTGCTTTTTTAGATAATTCTCACAGGTTCAAATAGTGGCTATGATGTCATATTATAAAAAATATATTAGATATATTATATAAATTAAAAACAATTTTCACTCACTTCACCCAGGAGGTACCGGATGGGATAAACTCAAAACACCCACCGGAACACCTCCTGCGCCTGGGTCGCCTATAAGATCCCACGGAATGACAGCAGTCCAGTCGAGCTTCTTGTCAATCGACTTTTATTCAAACCACAGGGTGGGGTGAAGGTATCTTGCTCTACGCGTTTCGGGGTATAAAGGACCCCTTCATCAGGAGCATATGACATCATACATCTTTTGGGGGGTATAAATACACAAACTGTTTGTGGAAAAAGCGCCAAAAAACGCTGGAAAACGTCACTTCCGGTTTGCGTTCCAGCATGGAACGCACCGGAAGCGGCGTCTCCTCTTACATGCACATATTGTTCTATAGAGATCATAACATATAGGTAATAGAATACAGTTTCAGTAATAGAATGTAGTTTCCGTTATTTTAGCATAAGATTTAGATTTATTAGCATAATTTGTCCTGCAGTCTGGACAGGGTCCTGGGCGTCACTTCCGGTTTGCGTTCCACTAGGAACAAGCCGAAGGTGGCGTTTTTTTACAGGTTATTGTGATTGGATACTGATTGTTATGGTTGGATGCTCTTATCTCAGCGGCTAGTGTTTACAGCATTCATTTTAGTGCTGGATTTTAGCTGTCTACTGGTATCGGAACGTCACTTCCGGTATGCGTTCCAGCATGGAGCGCACCGGAAGTGACGATCTCCTCATCCAAAAGACTCGATTAGGGGGATATAGGGAAATTGTTTTTTTATATCTCTGTTTTTCTTTTGTTTAGATTGTTAGGACCCTATGGCCAGGCCTCTCATTGTTTTTTATTTATTATTTACTTAGAATATTCTCTCCATATATATTCCGGTTCAAAAGCGACTTCCGGTTTGCGGTTCACTTTGGAACGCATCAGCAATTTACATTTTACTGTAGTAGGAGACATGGTTCTTTCTGTGTTGGGGTCTATATTCTTTTGTATATATGCAAATGTGTTCAAAGATGTGTGTAGGGGGTATGAACTGGGGGAAGTAATTGTGTAGCACGGAGGACTGTGTGTATATATGTGTACACACAAAACCACACACAAGTGTATACACACATATACACATACACACATATATACATGGATATCAGAAATACGTTACAAAAATAGAATTTCATCAAAATAAAACTTTCCTAAAAAATGTACTAAAACATGTGTTAAATCATTAATAAAAATTCTTAATATTAAATAAATAGATAGCAATTATAAATGACCGTATAAAAATGTATGAATAATTTCGTTTTTAAAAATCATGTGCTAATATGTATATATATATATAGTGATAAGAGTATTCGAAAAAAGCATAATTGTTGGTGCACTAGTTTTGTTGATTTTTTATATATAAATAAATTGTAGTAGAAATTTAATAGTTCGAGTATTCAAGGGTCTCATTCAGTCCAAAAGGGGCAAGGGTATTGAGTTTGTATATCCAGTGCATCTCTTTGCGACAAAGTTGCTGATAAGTGTGTGTCTGTTCTAGCGGTGACACCCTCAGGCTTGATGGGTCACTGTTGTGTGTCTCTGAATAGTGTCGCGAGACGCTGTGGGTAAGAATACTACGTCTAATATTTGAGCGATGCTCGTTCATCCGCTCTCTAACTGTCTGTGTGGTTCTTCCAATGTACTTTAGACCACACGGACAGTAGAGGAGATAAATTATATTTTTTGACCCACAGTTTAGTTCCTGTTTGATGGTCCAGAGGGACTCGTCTTTGGTTTTTTTAGGATTGGGGATACTGACTGTTTTGACCCCGTGGGTAATCATAGGGCAACAGAAACATTTTTTTGAGGTACATTTATGTATTCCCGTCTTATCTGCAGGGTCGATGGGGGTGGTCTCAGAATTCATGGTTATTTTTGGACATGAGGGTGCAATCAAATTTTTTAAAGTTTTGGCTCTTCTAAACGTGATTGAGGGTTGTTTTGGTAAGATTTTTTTAAGAATAGGGTCTTTGAGGAGGATGCCCCAATGTTTATTAAGAGTTTGTCTGATATTGGTGTGGTGAATGTTATACCGGGTGATGAGGTTATACTGATATCTATCGTCTTTAGTGGTTTTAACTGGGGCAGGTTGTAGCGCAGTGTCTTGACTGATAGAAGTGGCTCGTCTGGCAGAGCTGTTGATCAGTCCTTTTGGATACCCCTTATCCCTAAACCTTTCTTTCAGCGTTTTTATTTGTTTTTCCATTACTTTTGTGTCTGAGCAATTTCTTCTGACCCGTTTCATTTGTCCATACGGTATATTGTTTCTCCATTTTGAATAGTGACAGCTTGAATAATCTAGATAGCTGTTTGAGTCTACTTTTTTAAAATGAGTTCTGGTGGTGATTTTGTTTGCTATGATTTTAATATTGATATCAAGGAAGGTTGCCTCTTTCAGATGGTGTTCAGAGGTAAATTTTAAGCCCCAATTATTTTGGTTAATTTCTTCGATGAATTTTACTAGATCCTCTGTGCTGTTGTCCCATATGAATATGATATCGTCTATAAATCTTTTGAATATTACAATATTTTTGTTCGATATCAATCCTGTTTTTTGTTCAAAGTGTCCCACAAATAAATTGGCGTATGATGGGGCAAATTTTGTCCCCATGGCTGTTCCTTTTTTTTGAGAGTAGAATTGTTCATTAAAAGTAAAATAGTTATGTTTCAGAATAAAAGAAATTGATTCCAAAATAAAATCTTTTTGTGTTGAGGACATCTCTTCATCGTTGTCTAAAAAGTATCGTATTGCTTTTAGGCCCAGAGTGTGTTGAATATTACTATAGAGTGAGGCTATATCAAGCGTAACCCAGATGTAATGGGGTTTCCATACAACCTCATCTAATATATTGATTAGGTGGGAGGAGTCTCTAAGATAGGAAGGAAGTTTTAGAACATATTTTTGAAGATATTTATCTATGTAAGCTGAAAGGTTGGAGGTGAGAGAATCGATCCCCGAAATAATTGGCCTGCCAGGTGGACAAGTGATGGATTTATGAATTTTTGGAAGAAAATAGAATCGGGCTATTGTTGGATGGGTATTGGAGACGAAGGATTTTTCTTTTTTGTTTAAAATTCCTGTGCTATATCCTGAATCAATCAGGATTTGCAAATCCTTTTTGAAGGATGGAGTGGGATCTTCCTTGATGATGCTATAGTACTCAGCATCTGATAGAATTCTCATTGATTCCTCAAGATAATAGTTTTGATCCATAATGACTATCCCCCCTCCCTTGTCTGCACTTTTTATTACTACTTCTTTGTTTTGCTTAAGATTTTTCAGGGCTTTATTTTCACGTCTGCTGAGGTTGAGTGTTGGTTTATCTGTTTGTGTATCTGTAAAAGTTTTTAGGTCATCAAGGACTATATTAAAGAAACTCTCTAGATGTGGACCCCTACTTTCTAAGGGATAAAAAGATGATTTTAATTTTAAGTTTGATGGGATTGGTGCTGGTTCGGATGTTTCTATGGAGGCGGGGTTTAACGGTAGTGTAGAGTTTATGTCAGGGGTGGGGTTTATACCATTTTCTTTGTTCAAATTTTTGATTGTAAAATGTCTTTTTAAAGTTAGCTTACGTATGTATTGGTTGAGGTCCACGAATAGTTCAAATGGATCAGGATATTGGGTGGGACAAAACGATAGGCCTTTGCTTAGGAGTAGTATTTCATCAGATGTCAAGTTATATTTAGAGAGGTTAAAGATGCCTTTCTTTTGGGCCATTATGTTGGGTTCTTCAGTTGGTGTTGGTGTCTCTAGGGGAGAAATAGTTGTTTCTACAGATTGGGTGGAGTCTAAAGGGGAGGAGTGAGGTTTGGTTTTTTCTTTTTTGGTGTTCTTAAGCTTGCCTCCTCTACACCCTCGTCTTCTTTTATGGGTCTTTTCCTTGTTATTGGTATTGGACTGAAGAATTGTGTGATTTTTTGGGGACGATGGTTTGGAACTGGCGTCGGACCTGTCGGAGTGAAGAAAGGACTGAGGATCTGTGTACTGGATATGTTGTTTCTCAGTGGGGTGTTCGAAGGTGTTGTAGGTGGTGCCGGTGAAAGTTTCCCTAAAAAAGGACTTTCAGATAGGTTAGAAGGTAATGTTAAAAATGTCTCAGACTGGTCACTGGAGTGGGAATGTATAGATGCATTAAGAATTGATTCTGAAATATTGGTGTTCTCGTTTTTCCCCTTGTCTTCTGGGGGATGGGATGTCCCTGTATTAATCTGTGTCGGGATGGATTCCTGCCGAGAGCAGTTTTGTATTGTGGTTTTTTGTGGGGCAGTATTGTAGGTAGCTTGTTGCTTCCTTCTTGATGATTCTGTCACTTGACTGGGTGCTACATTTTGTCTTTGTGTTCTACCGTTCATAGTGGAAAGAGTAGTAGGTGACATGTTATCCTTGATAGTAGATAGGTTGATTTTGGGATTAGTGAGTTTATAGGTATTTGGTAATGTTCCTGTTGAAAGTTTTGGATATTTTTGATATTTGCTATTGTAGAAGAGTCTTCCTGGACCAGTGTGTTTGGGCAATGGATTTTGTGATGTTGTTTCTAGTTGGAAAGAATGAGCGGGAACTGGGGTTTTTGCCAGTGTTTGGTGTGGTCCTGTCTGATATGCATATTTTCTCTCCCATGATCTGATTTTGTCTAGTTTGTAGTCATTTATATCTCTAAATAGTTTTCTACATTTTTTTGTGACTTCATTGTATTCAAAAATTCTTGCTGCATTTGTGATAAAATTCATATTCAGATTTGGAGTTTGGTTTTTAAAAATGTTTTTTAATGATATGCCTAATTCTTGACAGACTGTTTTCCTTTTTATTATTAGTAGTCTTATTAGATTTAGTGAGCAGGTGTCATTGATTGCTAGCCAGGTTTTAATGAATGCTGGGTCTTTTTCAAAGGTGGGTTTTAGAGGGGTTCTCAATCCACGCGGAATAATCTTTAGATGTTCATAGATAAATAAAAAGAACCAGTCTATTTCATTTCTTAAAAAGTCCTTAATGTTTCCCAGGATCGACGTATTCGTAGTCTTGTATTGGTTACCATGTCTATTTTCTCCAATGGCGTCTTTTTGTCCCTCAGATATGGTTAGCCAAGTGTTCATTGGAATCGTGTCCGGTAGTAGTATTTCATCCTGTATTGGTATTCTTTTGATTTCTTTCACTATTCTCACGAAGAGATCCGGTATATCTTTTTCAAAACAGATCCAACCTAAGTCAGCCACCGCACCCCTGGTCGGCCGTTGGTCACCCATCGGCCGAACAAACGTGGAGAAAAGGAGAAAAAAAAGGAGGGGGGGTTAATCTCTATTCTTCCCAAAGGAAGTTTTGAGAGTTTCCAGCAGGGCGCCAGAGGAAGGATTTAAAAATGTATTTGCCAAGGCCAGGAGGTATTATATATTTTGGTATTTTTGGTGTTGGAGGGATATTAGGCTGCCAGGGGTAAACAAACCATCTGGGGGAGTCCCCTAATGGAGGAGATATAAGCACAGAAAATGGAGCAAACAAACGTTTTTCACCCCTTTACAAGGCGCCACCATCCCTTAGATAAGCGATATACAAAAAAGAAACATATATATATAAAAGTGATTTGCTTTTTTAGATAATTCTCACAGGTTCAAATAGTGGCTATGATGTCATAAATAAAAAAACAATTTCCCTATATCCCCCTAATCGAGTCTTTTGGATGAGGAGATCGTCACTTCCGGTGCGCTCCATGCTGGAACGCATACCGGAAGTGACGTTCCGATACCAGTAGACAGCTAAAATCCAGCACTAAAATGAATGCTGTAAACACTAGCCGCTGAGATAAGAGCATCCAACCATAACAATCAGTATCCAATCACAATAACCTGTAAAAAAACGCCACCTTCGGCTTGTTCCTAGTGGAACGCAAACCGGAAGTGACGCCCAGGACCCTGTCCAGACTGCAGGACAAATTATGCTAATAAATCTAAATCTTATGCTAAAATAACGGAAACTACATTCTATTACTGAAACTGTATTCTATTACCTATATGTTATGATCTCTATAGAACAATATGTGCATGTAAGAGGAGACGCCGCTTCCGGTGCGTTCCATGCTGGAACGCAAACCGGAAGTGACGTTTTCCAGCGTTTTTTGGCGCTTTTTCCACAAACAGTTTGTGTATTTATACCCCCCAAAAGATGTATGATGTCATATGCTCCTGATGAAGGGGTCCTTTATACCCCGAAACGCGTAGAGCAAGATACCTTCACCCCACCCTGTGGTTTGAATAAAAGTCGATTGACAAGAAGCTCGACTGGACTGCTGTCATTCCGTGGGATCTTATAGGCGACCCAGGCGCAGGAGGTGTTCCGGTGGGTGTTTTGAGTTTATCCCATCCGGTACCTCCTGGGTGAAGTGAGTGAAAATTGTTTTTAATTTATATAATATATCTAATATATTTTTTATAATATGACATCATAGCCACTATTTGAACCTGTGAGAATTATCTAAAAAAGCAAATCACTTTTATATATATATGTTTCTTTTTTGTATATCGCTTATCTAAGGGATGGTGGCGCCTTGTAAAGGGGTGAAAAACGTTTGTTTGCTCCATTTTCTGTGCTTATATCTCCTCCATTAGGGGACTCCCCCAGATGGTTTGTTTACCCCTGGCAGCCTAATATCCCTCCAACACCAAAAATACCAAAATATATAATACCTCCTGGCCTTGGCAAATACATTTTTAAATCCTTCCTCTGGCGCCCTGCTGGAAACTCTCAAAACTTCCTTTGGGAAGAATAGAGATTAACCCCCCCTCCTTTTTTTTCTCCTTTTCTCCAGAGACAGCAGTGTCATTGCTGTGCTCTGTGCTTTCCACATTACATTTGCTAGATGGATAGCTTTTATATATATAATACAGATAGTTAGTGGGAGATACTCAGTGTAGGTTATATCCTGATATAGTGTAGCTGTTGCAGGGTGTTAGGTAGTGTGATAGGTTCTGCTGTCCATACATACATGCTACAGACATAGCGCTGTGATGTCACAAGTATACTTAGTGTACCAATCAGTAATGTGTAGTCAGACCTGCTAAAATGTGAATTTCCACGTATTGTGCCAAAATATGCACATCATTAATTGCAGATTAGCCCAATCGCGAATATATTGGAGTCTATCTGCATAAAAAGCCATTTTTAATGTTGGCATATTGCCCCTGCTGATCATCACTAGTGATTATATGGTCCCCACAGAGTCCTGATCTCAACATCATTGAGTCTATCTGGGATTACATGAAGTAACAGATGGATATGAGCAAGCCTACGTCCATAGATGATCTGTGCTGAGTTTTCCAAGATGGTTGGAGCAACCTCCCTGCTGAGGTCCTTCAAAAATTGTGTGCAAGCAAGGGTACCTAGAAGAATTGATGCTGTTCTGAAGGGAAAGGGTGGTCACACCAAATATTGATCTGACTTACATTTTTGTTCATTGACTTTGCATTTAGGGCTGGAGGGGTTAAAAAAATAAAAATTAAATTTAACTCGCCTTAATCCACTTGTTTGCGCAGCCGGGCTTCTCTTCTTTCTTCTTCTTTGCTGTGCAGAAGGAAAAGAACCTGTGGTGATGTCACTGCACTCGTCACATGGTCCGTCACATGGTCCATCATCATGGCGATGAATCATGTGAGTGGACCATGTGATGAGCGCAGTGATGTCAAAGGTCCTTTACCCAGGCTGCGAGAACAAGTGGATTAAGGTGAGTTAAATTATTTTAATTTTTTTAACCCCTCCAGCCCTATTTTACTAAGCATTCTGTATTAAGAATGCTATTATTTTCCCTTATAACCATGTTATAAGGGAAAATAATTTAATCTACACAACACCTAACCCAAATCTGAACTTCTGTGAAGAAGTTTCGGGTTTGAGTACCAAACATGACGATTTTTTTCACGCATGTGCAAAACGCATTAAAATGTTTTTGCACTCGCACGGAAAACTAATTTTCCCGCGACGCTCCCGCATCTTATCCGGCCCAAATCAATGACGCCCGTGTAAAAGAGACCTAAGTCAAATCAATATTTGGTGTGATCACCCTTTATTTTTATAAATTAAAGGGCATCTGCTGACAGATGCCCTGCTCATTTTGAGCTTTAGAACAGCATCTGTAGCTCGACAGATTGGTATGGTTTGTACAACTGCCAGATGCCTGGTAATGGTAGGTATGTGATTAGTTCTTAGTCTGCACTAGAACTCTGAAGGTAAAACTTGCTGCAGTACCTCAGGGTGCGGTGTTTGACGTTGATCTTGGTTTTCTTTGACTCTCTCACATTACCACCTTAGGCCCCTTTCACACAGGTGAGTTTTCCGCGCGGGTGCAATGCGTGAGGTGAGCACATTGCACCCGCACTGAATCTGGACCTATTCATTTCTATGGGGCTGTGCACATGAGCAGTGATTTTCAGGCATCACTTGTGCGTTGCGTGAAAATCGCAGCATGTTCTATATTGTGCGTTTTCCACGCAACGCAGGCCCCATAGAAGTGAATGGGGCTGCATGAAAATCGCAAGCATCAGCAAGCAAGTGCGGATACGGTGCGACTTTCACGCATGGTTGCTAAGATGACAGTCTATTCACTGTATTATTTTCCCTTATAACATGGTTATAAGGGAAAATAATAGCATTCTTTGATACAGAATGCTTAGTAGAAGGTCAATTGAGGGTAAAAAAAATAAATAAAAATAACTCACCTCCTCCTCTTGATCGCGTAGCAGACGGTCTCTTCTTTCTTCTTTAATCATGAGCTGCCAGCTAAAAGACCTGTTGTGACATCACATCACATGGCCCAATCACATGGTCCATCACCGTTGTGATCGACCATGTGATTGGACCATGTGATGAGCTCAGTGACATCACCATAGGTCCTTTGACAGGTCCTGAAGAAAGAACAGGAGACCGGCAGCTATGCGATCAATTGGAGGAGGTGAGTTATTTATTTATTTTTAACCCTCAATTGAGCTTGTACTAAGCATTCTGTATTAAAGAATGCTATTATTTTCCCTTATAACCATGTTATAAGGCAAAATAATTACATCTACACAACACTGAACCCAAACCTGAACTTCAGTGAAGACGTTCGGGTCTGGGTACCACATTCAGTTTTCTATCATGCGCGTGCAAAACGCATTGCACCCGCGCGATAAAAACTGAACAACGGAATGCAATTGCAGTCAAAACTGACTGCAATTGCGTACCTACTCACGCAGGTTTGCAGCAATGCACCGGGACGCATCTGGACCTAATCCGGACACGCTCGTCTGCAAGGAGCCTTAGGTCTTACAACAGTACAACACAATGCTAGCCCCATCACTATGATAGCCACTCTGATCCATCATATTGTCAGCTACAGTCCACTATTGTCAGCTATCCTTGATTAAAGGGAAAATGTCTTCAGAATATGACCTATTGTTTAAATCAAATGTTTTTTCGACTCTGTGTGGTGATTTTTTTCCCCATATCAGTATTTATAATTAAATAAAAATCATAAAATTGTGCAGTTTTTGCACTAGCCACTAGGACTAAAATATGTCAAGACTTCCTGTTTTCGAAAGAAACCACATTGACCATAGACACAATGGACAGGAGAGGACCTCATTGACATCTACAGGAGTTTTCTAGGCATGTTATGTGACCTGTGCAGTTGTGAAGAGGGAGTAGATATTAAGCTGTTCCATCACCTATTGTAAATGATGGACCCTGTGTTATGTATACAAAGGTGTATTGTAATTCTGCCTGTGATGATAATGTGATAGCTGCTGAAAAGTTACCTGTACAGAACAGGAAGTCTCAATATATTATTATAGAGAAAAAACGGCCAGCACTCGCTTAGATGCACGCCGCACGGGACCAGGACCAGTTCCACGTTCAATGAAGTAAAGGATCTCAGCAGACGAAACGCGTCCTAGAATATGGGACATACTATTACCTTGCAATTAATTTCCTATGAGCATCAAGTCACGTCTGCTGGGATCCTTTACTTCATTCATTAATATATTATTAAGCCTAGTGGCCTGGGCAAAAACTGCAGGATTTTAGATAACTTTTTTATTATTACACTGTATATAGTGACACAAAATAAAAACTAAAATCAGCAAACATACTGAAAATATACAGTACAGACCAAAAGTTTGGACACACCTTCTCATTCAAAGAGTTTTCTTTATTTTCATGACTATGAAAATTGTAGATTCACACTGAAGGCATCAAAACTATGAATTAACACAATACATTAACAATTATATACATAACAAAAAAGTGTGAAACAACTGAAAATATGTCATATACTAGGTTCTTCAAAGTAGCCACCTTTTGCTTTGATAACTGCTTTGCACACTCTTGGCATTCTCTTGATGAGCTTCAAGAGGTAGTCACCTGAAATGGTCTTCCAACAGTCTTGAAGGAGTTCCCAGAGATGCTTAGCACTTGTTGGCCCTTTTGCCTTCACTCTGCGGTCCAGCTCACCCCAAACCATCTCGATTGGGTTCAGGTCCGGTGACTGTGGAGGCCAGGTCATCTGGCGCAGCACCCCATCACTCTCCTTCATGGTCAAATAGCCCTTACACAGCCTGGAGGTGTGTTTGGGGTCATTGTTCTGTTGAAAAATAAATGATGGTCCAACTAAACGCAAACCGGATGGAATAGCATGCCGCTGCAAGATGCTGTGGTAGCCATGCTGGTTCAGTATGCCTTCAATTTTGAATAAATCCCCAACAGTGTCATCAGCAAAGCACCCCCACACCATTACACCTCCTCCTCCATGCTTCTCGGTGGGAATCAGGCATGTAGAGTCCATCTGTTCACCTTTTCTGCGTCGCACAAAGACACGGTGGTTGGAACCAAAGATCTCAAATTTGGACTCATCAGACCAAAGAACAGATTTCCACTGGTCTAATGTCCATTCCTTGTGTTCTGTAGCCCAAACAAGTCTGTTCTGCTTGTTGCCTGTCCTTAGCAGTGGTTTCCTTGCATATATTCTACCATGAAGGCCTGATTCACACAGTCTCCTCTTAACAGTTGTTCTAGAGATGTGTCTGCTGCTAGAACTCTGTGTGGCATTGACCTGGTCTCTAATCTGAGCTGCTGTTAACCTGCGATTTCTGAGGCTGGTGACTCGGAGGAACTTATCCTCCGCAGCAGAGGTGACTCTTGGTCTTCCTTTCCTGGGGTGGTCCGCATGTGAGCCAGTTTCTTTGTAGCGCTTGATGGTTTTTGTGACTGCACTTGGGGACACTTTCAAAGTTTTCCCAATTTTTCGGACTGACTGACCTTCATTTCTTAAAGTAATGATGGCCACTAGTTTTTCTTTACTTAGCTGCTTTTTTCTTGCCATAATACAAATTCTAACTAGTCTAGTCAGTAGGACTATCAGCTGTGTATCCACCTGACTTCTCCACAACGCAACTGATGGTCCCAACCCCATTTATAAGGCAAGAAATCCCACTTATTAAACCTGACAGGGCACACCTGTGAAGTGAAAACCATTTCAGGTGACTACCTCTTGAAGCTCATCAAGAGAATGCCAAGAGTGTGCAAAGCGGTAATCAAAGCAAAAGGTGGCTACTTTGAAGAACCTAGAATATGACATATTTTCAGTTGTTTCACACTTTTTTGTTATGTATATAACTCCACATGTGTTAATTCATAGTTTTGATGCCTTCAGTGTGAATCTACAATTTTCATAGTCATGAAAATAAAGAAAACTCTTTGAATGAGAAGGTGTGTCCAAACTTTTGGTCTGTACTGTATGTTTTAACATAAGTGTGATTTAAAGTATAGGTTTGCTAGGTATGCTGCTTCCATTCATCCGTTTATGTGAATGGCAAAAATGTCCTTCCGGAGCAGGGCCTGCAAAGACTTAAAGGGGTATTTTGGTTGTTTGAAGTTATTCCCTACCCACAGGATAGGGGATAACTATTAGATTTACCACCTTAGGTATTACAACAGTACTGGGGCCCCGTACCTCATGGCTGTTTTATTATGGGAGTTCTGGATATAGCCAAGTCACATGCCCAACCGCTCTATTAATTTCAGCAGGGCTGCAGGGGAAACAGGACTTCATCTTATGGCCTATGCTGTGGACCACTGCAGCAAGTTCATAAAAGCTCATGATTGATCTATCTAAAGTACATAGGGAAATGCACACACTAATGTCCCAGACTCACAGTACAGGAATAATGTACAAAATGATCTCACCATACAGGAATAAGGAGCACAGGGATGTCACCGTACAGGCATAATGCTCACAGTGACTTTACAATAGAAAGATATTCTACTCAGAGATGATACTGCACACATATTATACAGTAATGTACAGGCATAAAGCACACAGCATTGCATAGCACAGCAAAAGCATAAAAAATGTTGCAACGCAGGGTAGCTAACCATGGGGCCACAGTCAATGTCCCGTGCCTGCTCCTTGCATCAATCTGTAAAGCAGGTCTCAGGTCTGCAGGTCCCGCTGCAGGTGGCTGCTATGAAGACATTGACTGGATGTATCAAGTTATTTAATATGTTCAAAATATTAAAAACAAACCCTTAAAATACACATAAAACATACATCAAATGATAAAATATGTGATATGCAGCATTAGCAAATAGAAACAATATCTCCTTTGAGGTTATATAGCAGCCGACACACTGCTGTGTGTGTAAAGGGACAAACACAATGGTAACAGCAGTGTCCAAATTCCAATTGGGATGAATGTAGCAATTCTATAATAGATAATGTTCCAATTTAGATGGTATGGTATGGACGTCAGAATCAACAACTCTATGTATAGATAATGCTCCAATTAGAACATATGATGTGAATGTCAGGGTCGACAGCTCAAATGTCCCGTACCTTTCCACAAATGAGGCACTATACCACTTGGGGTAATGATTACGCGACTTATATGGGGCGCAGATTTATGCCAGTGTCCGGTACTCAGGATATGTAGAGATGCGTGTAGCAACCTCCAAGTTACTCACAGTTTCTAGCCGCTGTAGTGTTCCAGTCTCCCCCTTCCTTGCTGCGTGACTGCAGCGTTGATCTCCCAGATAGCCGTGGCGTCCCACGTGACCTGGTCTTTTGGGTTCCGGGTTGACGCTTGTATGACGTCACTACTATGCGGCAGTAGCTTTCCGGCGGTAACTTTGATTGTGGAGGTGAATCGTTGAATCGCTGGACTTTCGAAAGTATGCTAGTATATAGCTGTTGTTCTCCGCTTGGAATCCACGCACTCTGAATTGCCAGACGCGTTTCAGGGTCTTGCACCCCTTCCTCAGTGGCCACCGAGTGAGTGGATTCTCACTCCTTATGTATGGTGTTGTCCCACCCATCATTAAGCTCTCTAGTGCTTGTTCAAATATGTGGGATGGATTTCATTGCTGCTTTTCATATTATGATTCAAAGTAAAACATTAAAATAACACTAAAATTCATAAATATTGTACCCAAATATTCACTATATAGTACTACTTGTAAAAACAGCTTTGTGGATAAACTACAAAATCAATTATAAAAGAACCGCATAAAAACGCATCAGTGTGAATTGCGTCTTATATGCGGTTTTTATCCAGCATTGTAAAAACAGCTATGTGGATAAACTGCAAGGTCAATTTTAGGAAAACCGCATGAGAACCGCATCAGTGTGAATTGTGTTCTATATGCGGTTTTTGTCCAAAAGGGACAAAGATACTCTTTACCTAAAAAATTCAACCAAAAACACATCAATGTATAATTGTTTGATGTAATTTTTGTGTTTTTGTACTTTGCTCATTGTATTTTTTGGGGTATTTGTATGGTGGAGTTTGTTGAGTACAGGGGGCCTTCCAGTGGGGAGGGGAAATCACAGCGTCAAACAATTGACAAACTGCGATGTCCCATCTCCACCGGACGGCCCCCCAATGCTTACAGGAATCCAAATATCTCCATCTCCGCATTAAGTCCCCTTGGGATGATGGTATCATACTCAAAAATTCTGCGGGATTCCTGTCTCGACATATGAGCAATGTGATTTCCTCCTCTCCACATTTTCTTAACTCTTTCTATAGCGGTGAATTTGAGGCTGGTCGGATCACAATTATGTTGAATTTTAAAATGCTTCGATAGGGAATGTGTTTCTAAGCCTTTCTTTATATTTGCCACATGTTCAGCTACCCTTTTTTTGAGTGTCCTTTTGGTTCTACCTATGTACTGTTTCTTACATCCACATTCCAGCAGATAGATAACATCGGTAGAGTCACAGGTCAGGCATTCCTGTATTTCTACACTAAATGTGTTTACTGTGGATGTTACCTTTGTTGTTTTTTTAGGGAAGCTAGTAATTTTACAATTAGTACATCTCCCACATTTAAAAAATCCATTAGTTGTCAACCAATTCTTTTTTTGTAGTTTTTGTTGTTGATTATCCTTCTTGGCTATTATAGTTGGGGCTATTTTGCCTGCCAAATTATTCGCCCTTGTGTACGTTATTTTTGGTACATCGCTCAATAGTGGGCCAATTAGCTTATCATTTAGTAAGTGATCCCAATGCTTTCGGATACTTCTTTCTATCACTTTATGTTGAGAACTAAATGGAAGGATAATTCTTATTATCTCATCTCGTGATTGTGGCAAACCTGTCTCAAAGAAGCTTTTCCTTTCCATCTTTCTTACTTTCTCCAGTGATTTGTCTATAATTTGTACTGGATAGTCCCTTTCTAGGAATTGTTGTTTCAAGCCAGCTGCCTCTTCATCAAACTTGCTATCCACTGTACAGTTGCGCTTTAGTCTGCGGAACTGACTAGTTGGTATGTTAGTCAGCCATCGCGGAAGATGGCAACTAGCAAATCTGATGAAGCTATTCTTGGCCACTGGCTTGAAAAACGTATTGCATTGTAACTGGTTATCTCTAATCCAGATTTCCAAATCTAGAAACTCAACTTTTTCTTTACTGGTAATTGGACTGAATACAAGGTTTTTATCATTTTTATTGATATCACTGAGAAATGAATTGAGGGACTCTGTTGTATTGCACCAAACGAACAGGATATCATCAATGTATCGCCGCCACAGCACCAGATCCGTCCCCAGCCTGGGCAAGATGTGTTCTTTTTCCCATTGAGCCAAAAAAAGATTGGCATAGCTGGGGGCGAATCTGGTGCCCATGGCGGTACCGGTACACTGCAGGTAGAACTCCTGCTCAAACGCAAAATAGTTGTGAGTTAGGATATAATTTACTCCATCTAACAGGAACTGTAATTGTTCCGCAGAGAGCCCATCATCTCCTGACAGCTGCTCGTATAGTGCTTGTATCCCACTTGTATGTTCAATAACTGTATAGAGAGATCCAACGTCCAGTGTCCCCAAGATCCATCCATCTACCCAACTGACTTCTTCCAATATCTTAATAATGTCAGTGGTGTCCCGGATGTACTGATGGCACCCGTTTGACATAAGGTTGCAGCCATTGATCAATATATTTGGATAGATTGCATGATATAGATTGAATGCCCGATACAATCGGACGACCTGGAGGTGCTTCCAGGTTTTTGTGGATCTTGGGGACACAGTAGAACATTGGAACCCTCCTCTCAGTGTCCAAAATAAACTTGGATTCCTGATCAGAAAGGAATTTGGCCTCAACCCCCCTTATACAGAAATTTTGTAAGATGCTATAGTATTCTTGTGTTGGGTCTCCTTTTAGTTTTTGATAGGTACTTCCAGATCTTAATTGTCTATAGCATTCTTCTGTATAGTCCTTTGTGTTCAATATCACAATGGCCCCGCCTTTATCTGCGGGCCTAATGATAATGTTGTTTGTTTCTTGTAGGGATTTGATGGCTTTAATTTCTTCCCTGTTGAGATTCGGATTTACCCTGCGACTTTTAATTCTTCTTAAATCACGTTCTACATTGTTCTTAAATGTGGCCATTTCTATCCAAATATATTGATCAATGGCTGCAACCTTATGTCAAACGGGTGCCATCATACATCCGGGACACCACTGACATTATTAAGATATTGGAAGAAGTCAGTTGGGTAGATGGATGGATCTTGGGGACACTGGACGTTGGATCTCTCTATACAGTTATTGAACATACAAGTGGGATACAAGCACTATACGAGCAGCTGTCAGGAGATGATGGGCTCTCTGCGGAACAATTACAGTTCCTGTTAGATGGAGTAAATTATATTCTAACTCACAACTATTTTGCGTTTGAGCAGGAGTTCTACCTGCAGTGTACCGGTACCGCCATGGGCACCAGATTCGCCCCCAGCTATGCCAATCTTTTTTTGGCTCAATGGGAAAAAGAACACATCTTGCCCAGGCTGGGGACGGATCTGGTGCTGTGGCGGCGATACATTGATGATATCCTGTTCGTTTGGTGCAATACAACAGAGTCCCTCAATTCATTTCTCAGTGATATCAATAAAAATGATAAAAACCTTGTATTCAGTCCAATTACCAGTAAAGAAAAAGTTGAGTTTCTAGATTTGGAAATCTGGATTAGAGATAACCAGTTACAATGCAACACGTTTTTCAAGCCAGTGGCCAAGAATAGCTTCATCAGATTTGCTAGTTGCCATCTTCCGCGATGGCTGACTAACATACCAACTAGTCAGTTCCGCAGACTAAAGCGCAACTGTACAGTGGATAGCAAGTTTGATGAAGAGGCAGCTGGCTTGAAACAACAATTCCTAGAAAGGGACTATCCAGTACAAATTATAGACAAATCACTGGAGAAAGTAAGAAAGATGGAAAGGAAAAGCTTCTTTGAGACAGGTTTGCCACAATCACGAGATGAGATAATAAGAATTATCCTTCCATTTAGTTCTCAACACAAAGTGATAGAAAGAAGTATCCGAAAGCATTGGGATCACTTACTAAATGATAAGCTAATTGGCCCACTATTGAGCGATGTACCAAAAATAACGTACACAAGGGCGAATAATTTGGCAGGCAAAATAGCCCCAACTATAATAGCCAAGAAGGATAATCAACAACAAAAACTACAAAAAAAGAATTGGTTGACAACTAATGGATTTTTTAAATGTGGGAGATGTACTAATTGTAAAATTACTAGCTTCCCTAAAAAAACAACAAAGGTAACATCCACAGTAAACACATTTAGTGTAGAAATACAGGAATGCCTGACCTGTGACTCTACCGATGTTATCTATCTGCTGGAATGTGGATGTAAGAAACAGTACATAGGTAGAACCAAAAGGACACTCAAAAAAAGGGTAGCTGAACATGTGGCAAATATAAAGAAAGGCTTAGAAACACATTCCCTATCGAAGCATTTCAAAATTCAACATAATTGTGATCCGACCAGCCTCAAATTCACCGCTATAGAAAGAGTTAAGAAAATGTGGAGAGGAGGAAATCACATTGCTCATATGTCGAGACAGGAATCCCGCAGAATTTTTGAGTATGATACCATCATCCCAAGGGGACTCAATGCGGAGATGGAGATATTTGGATTCCTGTAAGCATTGGGGGGCCGTCCGGTGGAGATGGGACATCGCAGTTTGTCAATTGTTTGACGCTGTGATTTCCCCTCCCCACCGGAAGGCCCCCTATACTCAACAAACTCCACCATACAAATACCCCAAAAAATACAATGAGCAAAGTACAAAAACACAAAAATTACATCAAACAACTATACATTGATGTGTTTTTGGTTGAATTTTTTAGGTAAAAAGTATCTTTGTCCCTTTTGGACAAAAACCGCATATAGAACACAATTCACACTGATGCGGTTCTCATGCGGTTTTCCTAAAATTGACCTTGCAGTTTACCCACAAAGCTGTTTTTACAATGCTAGACAAAAACCGCATATAAGACGCAATTCACACTGATGCGTTTTTATGCGGTTCTTTTATAATTGATTTTGTAGTTTATCCACAAAGCTATAAGTAGTACTATATAGTGAATATTTGGGTACAATATTTATGAATTTTAGTGTTATTTTAATGTTTTACTTTGAATTATAATATGAAAAGCAGCAATGAAATCCATCCCACATATTTGAACAAGCACTAGAGAGCTTAATGATGGGTGGGACAACACCATACATAAGGAGTGAGAATCCACTCACTCGGTGGCCACTGAGGAAGGGGTGCAAGACCCTGAAACGCGTCTGGCAATTCAGAGTGCGTGGATTCCAAGCGGAGAACAACAGCTATATACTAGCATACTTTCGAAAGTCCAGCGATTCAACGATTCACCTCCACAATCAAAGTTACCGCCGGAAAGCTACTGCCGCATAGTAGTGACGTCATACAAGCGTCAACCCGGAATCCAAAAGACCAGGTCACGTGGGACGCCACGGCTATCTGGGAGATCAACGCTGCAGTCACGCAGCAAGGAAGGGGGAGACTGGAACACTACAGCGGCTAGAAACTGTGAGTAACTTGGAGGTTGCTACACGCATCTCTACATATCCTGAGTACCGGACACTGGCATTAAATCTGCGCCCCATTTAAGTCGCGTAATCATTATCCCAAGTGGTATAGTGCCTCATCTGTGGAAAGGTACGGGACATTTGAGCTGTCGACCCTGATATTCACATCATATGTTCTAATTGGAGCATTATCTATACATAGAGTTGTTGATTCTGACGTCCATACCATACCATCTAAATTGGAACATTATCTATTATAGAATTGCTACATTCATCCCAATTGGAATTTGGACACTGCTGTTACCATTGTGTTTGTCCCTTTACACACACAGCAGTGTGTCGGCTGCTATATTAACCTCAAAGGAGATATTGTTTCTATTTGCTAATGCTGCATATCACATATTTTATCATTTGATGTATGTTTTATGTGTATTTTAAGGGTTTGTTTTTAATATTTTGAACATATTAAATAACTTGATACATCCAGTCAGTGTTTCCCTCTTGAGTGTGCCCCCTCATTTATTTATACGGTACAATCTCTTTCACTGGTCCTGAGGGTAGGACCTGAGGGTGAGCACCTATCCATACAAAACAGGGGTGAGCCGCTGTATTCCATTTTTTACATTTATGAAGACATTGAACTGCCTGCATACTGGCTCGATAATGTCAACTCAACTGCCTGAGACCTGGCGGTCCGAACCACCTATGCTTCCATATATGGTTTGTAGATTGTAAACCCTCGCGGGCAGGGCCCTCTCTCCTTCTGTACCAGTTTGTAACTCGTCTTGTTCATGCTTAGTACAATTGTCTGTATAATGTATGTGCACCCCTTTTCATATGTACAGCACCATGGAATGAATGGCACATAAAAAGAAATGCAGAAGAACCTGGCAGGAACACTGCACGTAGCGATGGATGTCCTTACTGGCAGCACCGCAATAGAGGTTCTTCTGCATTTCTTCTTCACGTTTTATTGAATCCTGGCATCCAACAGAACAATGCGGGCATGAACCCAGGCTGCAGCTCAGTAATCCTGTATGCTGGTGGGAACAAAACCAACAAAATTGGCATAGCTGTTGTGACTCTCCCACAACAATTTCTGGAAGGTGAACAACAAAACTTACACTATTTATATTTGGCCAACAACACCACACATGACGCGCTGCCTCCTGTCCCCTTT